>NW_007727578.1:2339-2811 GCF_000696425.1 Galeopterus variegatus | reverse complement strand
GTATCACAGGGGAAGGGGAGTGGGGTGCTGCTGGTGGTGGTGGTAAGGGATTTTGTCTAAATGGGACGGCCTAACGTCCGCGGTAGTAGGGTTTGAGGTAAGGGCATGACCCTGATGTCTGAGGGGAACATCGACGAGGAGGGTAGCACCAAATCCATCCCCTATTGTCAGCCTTGGGACACCATGGGGAGGTGAGTCGGCCCTCATATCCTACTAGGGGGCCTCAGGAAGAGCGAGGTTCCAGGCCATGCCAAGGCTCAATGGAAAGGTTGATGGGACCACCCGTCAGTGAACAGAACACAATGTGTCTGAGCCCCACCCCTGCATTCCTCATTTGCAGACCCAGAGCAGGGCTGTCGGACTGAGGCTTCCCCTCACTTCTTTGTATTAAAGCTAAAGGAGATGATAACTTTGGTGTGAGGGTGCAGCCACCGGTAGGCAGAAAATGTATAACAGGCACTATCTGGAGCTC
>NW_007727578.1:0-208 GCF_000696425.1 Galeopterus variegatus | reverse complement strand
ACATAGTTAATCCTCGCTTTCCCAAATTTCTGTTAGTCTTTTGTAAAATTAAATGTTTCATCAATTGTTAATCTTAGCTTATTCAAGATAGTAGGAAAAATTAAACCTTAATAAATTAGACTTCATGTTTATTGCCTCTTGTATTCAAAAACATTAATTGAGCATCTGCGCTTTGGAAGGTTCTGTGCTGGTACTAGGGATGCTAAAA
>NW_007727577.1:398236-398803 GCF_000696425.1 Galeopterus variegatus | reverse complement strand
ACGGCTGTTAAATGGACATTTATGAAAACAAACAGCTGCCACCACCAAGAACAACCGCCAGGAGCCTGACTGTCCCTTCTTTCTTTCCTTTTTTATTTTTTTTTCCTTTTTGTCTTTTTTACTGACCGGCAACGGGATCTCAACCCTCGGTGTTGTGCCTGCACCGCACTCAGCCAGCGAGTGGGAACCAGTCTCCACATGGGATCTGAACCCTCAGCCGGAGCGCCAGCCGCACTCCCAAGCGGCGCACTCTCCAGTGCACCACCGGGCCGGCCCCCTTCTTTCTGTTCAAAGGCAGCTCCCACCTCCTGTGAGCTCTGGATCACCAGATCACTGACGCAGCATGTCCTGGCCTAGTTCGTTATTCATGCATTTGTGTAATGTCCTGGGGGCCACAGAAACTGGCCTGAGGACAGTGTTTGCCAACCCTCGGTGCTCAGAGAAAGAGGAGGACAAGGAATCACGCTTCTTTTAAAGGAGGTTTTCCTGCGTCTGGTTTTCCCCTCCTCGAAGCCCAACTCGCCTGCACCTGCCAGAAGCCCTTGCAAAGAACAGGGACATTGGCCT
>NW_007727577.1:397271-398119 GCF_000696425.1 Galeopterus variegatus | reverse complement strand
CAAAATGGAAGTCACTTTTGTACCCCCTTGGGGATTGCATTCTTCTTCCTTCTTGCCCAGAGCTAACTACTCTCCTCCTGTAGTTGTGTCCTTTTATTTTGGTGGCTGGCCAGTATGGGGATCCCAACCCTTGATTTCGGTGTTATAATACCACACTCTGACCAGCCCAGCTAGCCGGCCAGTTGTTGGGTCTTCACGTTTATAAATATATTTTTACATGTATAAATATCCATGAGCAATGCCTAGAATTGGCGTGTGTGTTAATCATTCTGCACAACTGATGTATTTGGAGTTTTTTCTGCCATATGATTTTGTTTTCTATTTACCATACCTATCTGTCTCCCTTTCCTGTCTTCTGTTGGGCTGATAAGTGTTTCAACACTTTCTTTTTCTTTCTTGGTTCGGAAGCTGTAGGATGTGTTCTTTTGGTAGATATTTAAATATAGATATTTAATAGTACATTTTTTAGCAAAGTTGAACGTTGTTCAGTATTTCTGTCCCCCTTAACAAGCTGGAACTTTCCACTGGATGTAGTCCCCATAATCTTTGTTATCATTTCAGAATTTCAGTTGCACTTTTTTTAACTTGTGAAATTAGTGATTGCTTTTCATAGTCAATGTTGATTAAATTACCAATATATTTCTGTGTTTACCATCGTTTCTTACAGTCTTCTCTTTCCCCAGGAGTCAAGTTTGCTTCTTGCTAAAGTTTACCCTTTGGTAAATTTTTTAGGGAAGCTTTTTGGGAAGGAAACCATTAGACTTTGTGGGAAAAAAAAAAAAAAGACTTTGCGTGTCTGAAAATGTCTATTTGTTTTACCCCCCCCCCTTTTTTTTTTTACCATTTTT
>NW_007727577.1:392617-396611 GCF_000696425.1 Galeopterus variegatus | reverse complement strand
CATTCTCCTTTTCTTTCTTGGTTTGGAAGCTGTAGGATGTGTTCTTTTGGTAGATATTTAAATATAGATATTTAATCGTACATTTTTTAGCAAAGTTGAACATTGTTCAGTATTTCTATCCCCCTTAACAAGCTTGAACTTTCCACTGGATGTAGTCCCCATAATCTTTGTTATCATTTCAGAATTTCAGTTGCACTTTTTTTAACTTGTGAAATTAGTGATTGCTTTTCATAGTCAATGTTGATTAAATTACCAATATATTTCTGTGTTTACCATCGTTTCTTACAGTCTTCTCTTTCCCCAGGAGTCAAGTTTGCTTCTGGGTAAAGTTTACCCTTTGGTAAATTTTTAGGGAAGCTTTTTGGGAAGGAAACCATTAGACTTTGTGGGGGAAAAAAAAAAGACTTTGCGTGTCTGAAAATGTCTATTTGTTTTACCCCCCCCTTTTTTTTTTACCATTTTTTAAAAATTTATTTTTTTCATCGTACATGTTTGTGGGGTATAGTGTGTTGTTTCAGTACATGCGTGTTCTGTATAATGATCTAATCCGAGTAGTTAGTATGTCTGTCACCGAAAAGTTTATAGTTTCTTTGTGGTTATAACACTCAGGATCCCCTCTTCTGGCTGTCTTGAAATACACAATACAACATTATTAGCTATTGTTACCCTCGGACACCGGCACTTACTCTTCTTGTCTCACTGTGACTTTTACTTTACCCTCAGTCTTGAATGATACTTCAGCTGGCTATAGAATTCTAGGATGACAATTGTGTTCTCTTAGCCCTTGAAAATATTACTCCAGACTACAAGAAATTCTACGCATTTTTCTTTGTGTATAATCTGTGGTTTTGTTTTTGGAAACTTTTCAGATTTTCTCTTTATCCTCAGATGTGCTGTGGCTTCCCTACAAAGTATCTAAGTATAAATTGATATTTATTTATCTTGTGCAATATTTTGTGTCTAAAGATTTATGTCTCTTTTTAGTTTTTGAAAATTTTCAGCTGTTAATCTTTTGGAACATTATTTTTGCCTCACCGTTTCCTTTCTCTTCTGGAGATCTTAATCTGCCCTCCCTGTTTCTTATCTGTAACTTCTTATTTTGGCCTGTTTCATCTGCTTAGTTCTGTGCCACATGCTCAGTAATATCTGCCAACTAGCTCATTCTCTCTCCAATGCGTCTAGCCAAGTATATTCTGTCTGTTGAGTTTTGAATTTCTATCATCACCCTTTAACTTTCAGGATTTCTAATTGATTCTTTTTCATGTCTACCTGTTTTTATTTCATTTGTGCCAGTGTTGGTTTCACAGTTTCTTATTTTCTTTGATGATCCTAAACTTTTTTATTCGAAAAGGATTTTCAGATTCTGCTATTATTTCCATTTCATCTGGAGTGATTTCATATCCCCACGGTTGATCTCCTTGGTTGTCTTTATTAACATTAGCTTTGCTTATGTGCTTGGGGTCAGGTTTGTAGAGTCATCTCGAGGAGGTGTTTCTCTCTCTGCGATCAGAATCTGTCTCGCTCGCTCTCTTTCCCGGTCACCTCACTTGGCCTCCTGGTGGCCCCGCTCCAGAACGGTGAGGTCATTTGTTGTTGGCTCACAGGTCCCGTCTCCTGAGGAAATGTTGGGGATATTGTGGACCCAGGTGCTGAGTCCCTGGGTGCCATGGCTCTGAAGCTTGGGCTGCTTCCTTTTTCCACTTCCCGGGCTGCACAGCAGGGGCCCCGTCCCTGTGCAGACTTGGCTTCATTCCCCAGCCCTAATTTTATTGCCTGTTGCATGGAGATGGTTATCTTGTTATTTTTATTATGGCTACATCTTTTAATTTTCTCTTTTCAAAGTTTATCTGTCTTTGCTATTTGGAATGACTCACAAAATGAGCTTAAAATGCCATCTTTTTTATGGTGTATATATATTTTTTATTGTGAGCCCATTAAAAAATAGAAAACCAGTGTAATTGTTCAGTTTCCTGGAAGGTAATGGGTTTGAAGGTTAATTTTTAAAAATAAAACTTCATCAAACTGACCCAAATGGGTGCTCAGCTCAACCTATTTTCTCCACAGCGGTGGATGCTTCCAGCTGCACCCAGGTGACAAATAATAAATGACAAATAATAAATCCCCCTTTAAGAGGTGATGGGAATAAAATTTCCTTGCAAGGTGAATTGTATCAATTTCTCTCTGTTGGAGGCCTCTTTGCTAATTGAAGATAATTGTTAATTTTCGATAAACTGTTTTATTGAGTTATAGCACAGACGCAGGTAAATGCGCAGATTATAAGTGTGCAACGTGATGAATGTTCACACGTGGACACACCCGTGTAGCCTCAGCCCCATCACGTGCACCCCTGGGCTGAAGTGGGGTGGGGGTGGTTAGCTCCACTTCAGGGGTAAGGAGCAGGGAGGGGCCGAGAGCCGGCTCTGGCTGTGAGCCAGGCCCTGGTGCTGCCTGGCTCTGACTGGTGCCGGGACAGTCATGTCACCTCCCCAGGCTTTGGGATTTCATAGTCCGGTATTTAAAAAAAACAAAACAAAACAACAACCACAAAAAAAAAAAATGCTGGAGACCTTCAGGTGGAGTTGCTAAGTTTTTATTTTGCCCAAAAGATATATTTTAAAGGACATTTTCTCACACATAGAAAAAAAAAAATCTCAAAATAAAGACTAGTCCTTTAAACGTCTTCAGCTTTACAAAAACAAAAACAAAACCCTCTTTGTGTTGTCCTTGTCTCATTTTGTCTTGTGCAGGTGAGAACTTGTCACAGGCTGGCGGGCCCCGGTTCTCAGCCTGGTGTTTGGGAACCCAGAATGTAGGGGTCGGGGTGGGGGCTTCAAAGCTCCCTTCCGGGGCTAACAGTCTAAGTCTAGGGGGGCCAAGGCCGTAGGATTGCCAGACGCAGCAAGTAGATATACAGGATGCCCAGTTATATTTAAGTTTCAGATCATCTCTCTCTCTTTTTTAAAGTGAAAGTATGTCCCAAATATCACAGGGGATGTACTTATACTACAGAAATGATTTGTTGCTTATCTAAAATTCAGATTCAACCGGGCATCCTCTGTTTCCTCCAGCAACCCTCTGCAAGGAACACTTTTGCAGCACGGAGAGCACTGCGCAGAGTGCACTAAGGAGACCTGAGACAGCGCCTGGGTGCGCCGAGTGGCCCGGTGGACCCTTCACCGCGGGTCTCCCTGACTCCACCTCCGCGGGACCCTCTGCCACCTGCAGCTCCCGCCCCTGAGGGCTGCATTTCCTAAGGCTCCCACCGGCACGGTTTGGCAGGCCCTGTATTTATTTATGTTTTCAATGAAAGCAAATTACGATTCACTTTCTCTGGAGAACTGTAACACGATTGCTCTTGTGATAAGTGGAGACACCTGGCTTCTCTCTGCGCCTGGCCAGACCGCCTGTTAGAGAGGCCCGTGAGGGGCTTGGTTCCCGGCAGGCCGGTTCCCACAAGCTCCTGCTCAATCCATCATCAAATCTTTATCAAGTGTGTGCACGCGGCACCGAGGCCGGCTGGAGGGGTCCTGCCGTCGCCAGGCTCCCATCCTAAATCCCACCGTCTGCTGGGGGCGCAGTAGCCACAGGGAGACAAGAGCTAAGGAAACAATCCTGTACTATCCCCAGCCCACCGCAGCCCAGCGACGGGCCTTGCTAACCCCCATGAAGCAGACCGGGAAACTGAGGCTCAGAGTGGTTTAGGNGTGCAGCTCTGAGTGATTCCTGAAAGAAGGTGGAAGGTGGGGGTGTCCTTAGCATCTGCGGTGCCCAAGTTAAGCCTTCAGATGAGCCACCCCCTCCTCAGGCTGCTGGGGAGGGAGGGAAGTGCCCTCTCTGAGGAATCACGTGCTGTGAATCCAGGACGGGGCTGTCTCTAGGGAAAGCTCCACCGCTGCTCCAGCCGGGTCTGCAGGAAGACAGTCGCCTGAGCCTCGGCACTCAGGGGTCAGCCCTGGCTTGCGTGCTCTCGAAAGAAGCTCAGGCTCCTGTGGGC
>NW_007727577.1:383905-390538 GCF_000696425.1 Galeopterus variegatus | reverse complement strand
CACCCTCTCAGCCTTTACCACTGTTGTCATTTTACCCATATTATATGACTATTTGACGTCTATTTTCCTTCCCAAAGTATAAGCACTCCATCCCCAGGGCCCATAATGGGTAATCAAGAGATACATGTTGAATAAGCAAGTGAGAAAAATGTAATTACTGGGACAAAGCATATGGGCATTTTAAAGCTCTTGATATATATTATCAGTGTGTTTTCTGGAAAGGTGGTTGCAGGGTACACTCCCATGATGCATATGAGTGTCTGCNACACATAGCCCCTTGTAGCCCTCATATAAAAAAAGAACATAACATAAAATTAGGAGCTTTAAAGTGGGCAGCTCAGCAGCACCCGCGCATTCACGGCACGGTGCACCCACCACCTCTGCCTGGTTCCAGGGGTTTCCTGTGGCTGTCGTTTTACACTCATTACAGCGGGGCCCACGCTTCCACCAACCTATCGTTGAATACGTGCTTCTTTTAAATTTCCCCGTAGTGTCAATCAGGCTGCCACGAACACTCCTGTGCATGCCTTTGGTCCAAGAGTCTGAGTATTCACTTGTGGCAGGGGGCTGGGCAGTCTCGCCCCTTCCACAGCTCGGTTCCCGTCTCTACCCAGATGACTCATGGAGTTATATTTCCAGCTGAGAACCCACCTCTGTGCGCCAAACCATGCATCCCACGCCCACCAGATAGCTCCCCTGGGAGGCACTGAGGCCTCCTCAACACAGCATGCCCAAGACGCAGCCCGTCCTCTGTCCCTCCTTCCTATTTCTGCTGAAGGTGCCACCTGCCATCTCCTGCTCCTGCAGGAATCCTGAGTCATCCGTGACACCTCGCCCCATCTCAGCCCCCAGATACAGCCCGTTCCCAGGGTGGGGTGATTTGATGTCTGGAATTTCTCTCTAATATGTTCGCATCTCTCCCTCTCCCCCATCTTGGTCCAGGCCAGCATTTTCTCCTGCCTGGAACACTGCTCAGGCTCGAACTCGACTCTCGTCCTCCTGTCGCTCCACATTTCACCTGCAGCCACGTTTTCAAAATGCAGATCTGATCACTCCGCTCCACCCCACCCCTCTCAGAACCTTTTCCATGAATTCCTATTCCTCTTAGGATGAAACTTCAAGTCCTCAGCATGTCTGCAAGGCCTGGTTCAGCACCACCTCTCCAGCCTCTCTGGGCTCCAGCCTCCCAGACCCTCCTCCAGTCCCTTGTGTAGACCATATTCCCTCCTACCACAGGGCCTTTGCACAGGCTGTTCTCGGCTTGTGGTTTCTCACCCTTCTTGCTTTTCCTGGTTAATCCTTGTTCATCCTCCTGATCTCCCCTGACCCCCAGACCAGGCGAGTCCTTCAGTGCACACTCTCCTCGCACCCTCTCAGCCTTTAACACTGTTGTCATTTTACCCATATTATATGACTATTTGACGTCTGTTTTCCTTCCCAAAGTATAAGCACTCCATCCCCAGGGCCCATAATGGGTAATCAAGAGATACTAAGCACTCCATCCCCAGGTTTTCCTTCCCAAAGTATAAGCACTCCATCCCCAGGCCATAACGGGTAATCAAGAGATACATGTTGAATCAGCAAATGAGAAAAATGTAATTACTGGGACAAAGCATATGGGCATTTTAAAGCTCTTGATATATACTACCAGCATGTTTTCTGGAAAGGTGGCTGCAGGGTACACTCCCATGATGCATATGAGTGTCTGCCTTGCCAACCTTTACCGTAAATTTCGCACATGCAGCAAGGCCTCAATCATCAAACAAGTTCAAGCCCCAGGATGGCCGTAAAGAGTGCAGTCAGCTGCAGACGCTGAGCCAAGCAGACGAGACAGCGGCTGAGCTGAGCCGAAGGCGCAGAGGTGGCCCCAGGTCCGGCGTGATCAGCTAGAAGACAGGAACAGTCCCTCTGACTGGCCTGTCAAAATCAAGTCCAGCCATTCAGGCCTGAAAATCTGGGGAAACAGGCAGAGAAAAGGGCTGGAAAAGAGTTGACAGGAGAAGGAGAAAAGTCAGCTGGAGACAGCAGAGCTCTCAGAAATGGAGGCATGTGACCACCATGAGAAGGTATCGTCTGGGGACCCGCTGAAGGCTCATTTGCTCACATTTCTATCGCCTGGGCTGGGAAGACTCAAAGTCTAGGACTGCCAACCAGAGTGCCTATTTGTGGCTTTCCCTGCTAGGTGGCTTCTAAGATGACCCCAGTGATCCTTGCCTCCTGGATTCATGGCCTTGTGGAGCCCCTTCTAACCAACAGGATAGCTCAAAGTTGATCCAATAGCAAGAGACTAATTTCCGTCTTGCTAGCTTTCTCCCTTCCTTGCAGGCTTTGATGGAATAAATTGCTATGTGGGGAGTCCCACATGGCAAAGAGCTCAGTTCTAGCTGGCTAAAGGGAGTCCCACATGGCAAAGAGCTCAGTTCTAGCTGGCTAAACACAGAGGTCTTGGGTCAAAGAACCTTCAAGGAATGGAATTCTGCCGTATGAGCTTGGAAGCAGATCCTTCCCCAGTTGAGCCTTCAGATGAGACCCCAGCCTTGGCTGACACCTTGACTGTAGCCTGTGAGAGACTCCGAGGCAGAGGACATGGCTAAGCCATGCCCAGACCCCAGACCCACAGAGGCTGTGAGGTAATACAGGTGAGTTGTTTAAAGCCACTGAATTTATTTGTTACTCAGCAATAGATAACTCACACATGCCCATGGGCCTTGGCTGCCTCAGCGTATGGAGGTCTCAGGGTGGTCAGACTCTGCCATGGTCATGCAAGGCTCCATGTGCAAAGGTTCCAGAAGACAAGGCCACAGCTGCATCCCCTTTTCTGACCCGGCTGTGGAAGTCACTTCTGCCTCCTCTCGGTAACCATTAAACAAATCCTCCCAGATTCAAAGGGAGGAGACATAGGTCCTCTCAATGGGAGGAATTTCCAGGTCACATTGTGAAAAGGCACGTGGGATGGGAGACCTCGCTGTGGCCATTTTTGGAAAATCTGCTCTGCCTCAGCCCATCCTTGGGCCACAACAACTCACAATCCTCCCACATGCAAAAAGCACTTATCCCCACCGTGGGACACCTCCAGCCTCATCCACTAAGGCTTCTGGCTCAGATTCGAGGCCCAGGATCTAGTCATGAAAATCAAGGCCTGCTGTAGAAGAGACTGCTCGGGGTGGGGGTCTTCGGGTCCTGTTCCCGGGGGTGGTGCTGGGGGTGTCCTTCCTGCCTTTGGCTCCGTCCTCTGAGTCATCCTTCCCTCTCATAAGAAAGCTGACTCTGCAGATAAACAGCCTTCTCTGCCTGCTTCCTTCCTCTAAAAGACTGAGGATCTAGAAGCCTCTTTCATTCTGTCCTGTCTTACTCCCATACAGCACGCGTACCAAATTCCTTTAGAAACTCAGGAGCTTCCTCTGTGTCTATTTAAAATTGACTCCTTTAGACAAAAACGTCACCCATAAAACTTTTTTTTTTAAATGAATAGATTTTTTTTCTTTTTTTGAGCAGTTTTAGGTTTACAGAAAAGTTGAGTGGAGAGTCCAGAGAATTCCTGTACGCCTCCCTCCCCCCCCCAGTTTCCCTCTTATCTTGCATTAGTGTGGGACATTTGTTATAACCAATGAGCCAGTATCGACGCATTATTATGAGCTAAGGTCCAGGGTTTACATTAGGGTCCACTCCTTGTGTTGTACGGGCTTTGACAGGTGTGTAATGTCAGGCACCCACCGTTTCAGCATCACACAGAGTAGTTCCACTGCCCCAACCCCCTGGCCCTCTTTGATTCCTCCCTTCCCTGAGCCTCTGACAACCGCTGATGATTGTCTCCAGAGTCTTGCTTTTTCCAGAAAGTCATATAATTGGAATCACAGTTTGTAGCCTTTGCAGATGGGCTTCTTTCACTTAGCCTTTTTGAGATAAGCCCTTCTCAACCTTGGGCTCCGTGTGAGGCTGCTGTGGGAGAAGACCCCGGAGATTTTAGCAGACCTGCTGTTTCACACAGAGGCTGGGCAAGGCATGCTCTTAAGATGCTCAGAATGCCTTTGTCTGGAAGGGTTTATGAGGCACCTTTAGTTTTTTCTCTGAGGTCTTAATAAAGGATCACACAGTCCCCTCTAGACTTCTTTGTCCTGAAACCCTTTCTTAAGTTTGAGAATCTTTTGCTGGCTGAGAAGACTGTTCTGGCCCTGTGCATTTCCTCCCAATTCCACTGGAAAATCAAATCGTTGGCTTTTAGTTCATCTCTCTCTTTTTACGTTTTGTTACAGAAAGAGCCAGGCAGCACCTTCCACATGCTGCCTGGAAAGCTCCTCAGCTAGATCAGGTTTGCCAGGTTGAAGGGGTCTTCAAAAATTTCATGGAAAGATTTGGATTGTCTTTTAATTCTATCTTTCCACAAACTTTTTGAAGTACCCTTGTACACTCAATGTCTATTTTCTATGCGACCGCAGGCAACAGTTTTGCTAAACTTTTTGCCATCACATGGGAAAGGTTTTCTTTCCTCCAGTGTCCAATACCATTTGGTTTACTTTCTTTCCAGCCCTCACCAACTTCCTCTAAGCCTATCGGGCTTCTGCTTACTGCCTGCTCCCAAAGCCAATGCCACGTGTCAGTTACAGCAGCACAGTTAGGCACTGACATTACACTATATGTCACCTTTCCAATCACTACCCCAGCCTTGCAAGGTGTGTAAAGTACTGTAATCTCCATTTATGGGAGTGAGAACTGAGACTTGGAGAAATTATGTGACCTGTCACAAACCAGGCGGTTGGTAGGTGGAGGAATGGAGCATTTGAAAGTGTTTAAAATTGGATAGAGCAGGAGCCTAGAGACATTTAGTAGAGGGGCAAAATAGCTGTATGTGGGTCAATAACCATTAAAGGTTCCATTCCTGATGACCTGGAGCCGTGAGGAAAAGAATCAGTAATGTTTGGTATACGCTACTCACTAAGGCAGGGAATTATGTCATACACCTTAGAGTTGCCCATGAAAAGAAAATCTAAATAAAAATTTGGGGCTTAAACAATTAACCTTCATGCATCTCAAAAATGCACTTGTGGATAGAATGCCTGACTCCCCCTCTTTCCCTGCCTCTCTGGTCCTTCCTTTAGATTGTTTTTTGGAATGTTATATGCCCAGTAGCACGACAACATAGGTGTCCCTGGCTCCTGGGTGCCCAGGTACATGTGAATTATGACCCACAGGGAGAAATGTGAGTGTCCAGAGAGGGGCAGGTCAAACACTGAGAACACCCAAGGCCCTTCATGACTCCAGGATCAATATACTCTGAAGACAGATGTGCATCAGGGCACCTCTGACTTGTGCTAAGTGAAATGAGCCAAGCCAGCAATGTACCCATTAGACAGATTCTTGAGAGGCAGCTGGGCTGTGGGAAGCCCCTGGTATCAGTGTCAGGGCAGTAGCTGCATGCTCGCTGGCCAGGTCAGGGCAGAGCCTAAGGCTCGGCCTGAGGTGAAGTCTGCCCCTGCTGGTACAAGCTGCGGTTGGCGGTGTGGGTGGGGGTGCTGGTTAGGGTGTGGATGGCCCAGAATCCCAAGACAGCTGTTTGCAATTCATCTACGCGCCCCAGGCCTGGGGCTACTCCCGTCCCTTCCACTCCCCTCTCTCAGCCTCCCAGCCTCTAACCCCAGATTGGGAATGGGTCGGCTCAGTTGAGTCCGGTGTCCACTCTGATCCAATCAACGCTGCATGGGGCTTGGGGACGGTCCCACGGTGGCTGGACAGACTACTTGATGGGGGTGGGGGGGCAGGGAGGAGCAGGTGGGACGGACAAACCACCGGCCACGCCACTTGGACCTCGATTCTCATGCACACACGTTTCCCACACTCAGGCCAGAAGAGAAAATGCCTCTTGAACCCCAAGGAAGGGAAAGGAGAGGGAAGAAGGAAGAGGGTGTTTTCGGTGGTGTTACTCAGGCTTTCCGTGTCCGTGCGTATTTTGGGATGGTGCGGGGGGAGGGCAGCGCCTCGTCCTCACGGAGAGTGTGCGGCGTCCCGTCCCGTCCCGGGCTTCGCCGGCGCCCCGCTCTTCATCCAGGGCCTCTGGGCACCCGCCCGGCCCCGCTGCCCTCTCTGCCTGGAGCAGCGCGCACCCCAGCGCCGGGGCTCCCCGCAAATTCCTGCTCATTCTTTCAAGCCTTGTTTTCACAGCACCTCAATAAAACCCTGACACCACCCTCCAGACAGAACTAATCCCTTTCTCTCTGCACATTAAAAAAACCCGTGCTATTGTGGGAAATTTCTTCCAGGATACCAAAGTAAAGGGACTTCTGCGCACTCTCATCGCTGCGTGTATTACCGGGGTTGTAAAGAGCGCGTCCCAGTGTCTACCGGGACACTGAGCGGCGCACGGTCCCCAGCACAGAGAAGACGGAACAGAAACCATCCCCTGGCCCAACGCACCCATTTTACAGATGAGGAACTGAGGCCTCAGCTCATCAGAGGAGTCAACGAATGCCATCTGCCCTTCTGATAACCAGAAAAGTAGTGGGACAGGTGTGGTACGTCGCCTGTCCTCCCTGCCCGGCCCCCTAGCCAGCGTCGCGGCCCCTCGCCCCTCGGTGCCCGCGCGCCGCCGCCGCCTGTCCCTCCGCCTCCGCTCGCACCTGGCCGGGCCGCTCCGCCCGG
>NW_007727577.1:361738-382956 GCF_000696425.1 Galeopterus variegatus | reverse complement strand
GGGCCCCCCCGCCGCTGTCGTCAGCCCTGGCTCGCTCAGGCGTCAGAGGGGGGCTGCTCTGGGGACGCGCCCTCGTCCTGGCCCTCGCCGGTCGGGGTGCTTTGGGACGCCGTGCGCGTTGCGTGGGAGGGTGGGTGGGCGCTGGGTGGGGGGTTCCTTGGGATCAGCCTCCCGAGCTGGAGGTCCGGGCTGCAGCACCTTTTCCTCAGATAACGCTCGGATGACTCTCCCGGCGGCGCACGGGGACGTCCCCACATGGGACCGGGGCTCGGCAACTCGGGTTCATCTTTCGGGTCTCAGGGTGCTGTCAGCGTGCTGGCACCTGACGCCGCTCTAGCAGGTCCCACCTTACACAGGTGGAGGAGGCTGACCTGACGTTCATGATGTGCCGGGATCCCTTATAACCGTCTCCCCCTCTGGTACCCTGAAGTTTCATTACAGGGGTGGGCATACTGAGGGCACCAGGACAGGGTAAAGGTGACCCAGATCTCCATTCGTTTTCTTTCCCTTTGTGATTTCTCCCAAAGGATTCAGGCGGGATCCTTTGTCCTCCTTAGTCCTCAAATAATAAACAGACTTTCCTCTTCTGCTAACTCTGCAAACCTTCTGTTTATGTCCCTCCCCTTGACTCTATTTGGACATCAAGTTTTCTGCCGAGGACCCATGAATTAATTTTTAGTCGCCGCTGACAAGGTCACTTGGGCCATCCTCCTGCCTTTGGGCCATTTTCAGTTTCCTCCTGCCTTCCATATTCAGGAACTAGAATCAACTCTAAGATGATTATTCAGAACTTCCCCTAAAATACCCTTCTGGGTCAGTAGCTTAGAATTTCTTCCTCCACCCCAACTGGGCCTTTCAGACACCCCAGCACAGCCCTATCTAGGAACGTGGGTGGGTTGATGTAACGCTGGGGGAGGAGGGGGCTTCCAGGTGGCACACGCTAGGCCTTTTCCCTCCCCAACATGCTCCAAATACTTGAGATGGTTGTGGGCATCAGCGCCGTGCGCGGCCCTGTCCCTGGGATCTCTAGCCTGCCCAGGATGCCGCTTGCTCTTGGCCTTTGATAAGAGGATGGAATCGTGGGTCTTTAGTCGCCGCTGACAAGGTCACTTTGGCCATCCCCCTGCCTTTGGGCCATTTTCAGTTTCCTCCTGCCTTCCATATTCAGGAACTAGAATCAACTCTAAGATGATTATTCAGAACTTCCTCTAAAATACCCTTCTGGGTCAGTAGCTTAGAATTTCTTCCTCCACCCCCTTGTTGCAAACAACTGGGCCTTTCAGACACCCCAGCACAGCCCTATCTAGGAACGTGGGTGGGTTGATGTAACGGTGGGGGAGGAGGGGGCTTCCAGGTGGCACACGCTAGGCCTTTACCCTCCCCAACATGCTCCAAATACTTGAGATGGTTGTGGGCATCAGCGCCGTGCGCGGCCCTGTCCCTGGGATCTCTAGCCTGCCCAGGATGCCGCTTGCTCTTGGCTTTGGTTTCTACGTGCCATCTCCTGCTGGTGGGTCTGGACAGTGGGCTGATGGGGTCCCCTAAGGTCGTAGGTCCTTGGCTCTTCTGCTGAGACTCTCCTGCACAGATGCTGCAGGCTTGGAGTCTCTGAGCCTGGGGCTTATTCAGAGGTGGAGAGACCGTCATTTGTTTCTTGTACCCTCTCTCTCACTTACCCATCAGGTAAATTAAGAAAAAAAAAAGGATGAATCTTTTGCAGTCGGTGGAAGTAGAGTTTATGGGGTGAGTGGGAACCAGCTCTTGTAAAAGCAGCCTCTGAGGCTCCTTGTGTTTACCTAAAGGGGTGGGGCTACTGAGGGTGGGGAAAAGGGAGGGTTTGGGCCATTTCCAGTTTGTTCCCTCCTGGAGCCAGTCCAAGGTGTGCTGGGCTGCTGGGCCGCTGTTGCAGTCGTATGGGGTCAGGCTGGAGGGGGCTGGAGGAGTGGGGAGTCTGGGCCCCCTGCTGGGTGCCCTGTGCCAGCCTTGTCTGAGCAGGAGCGCTTGCAGAAGTCAGACTGTTCTCTAAGCAGCCATCAATGCCATGAAATTAAGGAAAGCAGCAAGGATGTTAAAAATTCCCCTAGTGTCTGAAAGTCCAAGGACAACCAGGAAGACTTTTATTTTTTTGTTTCTGGACCTATTTCTGTGCTCAAAAGTAAATGCTTATAATTTTGCTGTCAGTAGAGCTGGTTTGAGCACTCATTTGCTTCTGGAAAGGAGAAAGATTTTACAAGTATGTTTTGGGATAGTCTTGAGGACCTTGGGTCTACATGCATTCACTGAACACAAGTTATGTGTCGGGCACACGCAGCCAGGGCCATGAGGGTACAGAAATGGTCCCAAGATGTGGTCCCTGCTTGCAGAGAACTTGCATTCTCTTCGGGGAGGCGGGATGCCGGTGAGACACCGGCTCCTTAACGCCCTTCCTTCCTGTCCCTCCGAGCAGTAAGCCTCCAAATGCAGCGGGGACACCTTAGAAGTGGGACGGCAGGTTCTAGGGAGAGGTGAGATTGAGGTGGGTCTCGAAGAATGAGAAGACTTGAGTAGTGGAGAATCAAAGGGTCTTTCTGGGGGCAGCTGCAGGACACAGGTGGGCACCTGCAGGACACAGGTGGGCACCTCAGGGCAGGCTCTGTCTGGCAGCACCAGTGCTGCTCAGAATTTTCCTGTGTGTGCCTTGCCTGTCCCTCCAATGGGGCAGAGCTAATGGCTGTCTGCAGGCAGTGTTACTCAGTGGTTAAGCACATGGGCTGAGAACTGCCAGGCTCCTGAGATTAAATTCCAGGCTGCCACTTCTGGCTGTGGGGACAAGGAATTTAATCTCATGTGTCTCATTTGCCTCATTTGTTAAACAGGGACGATGCTAAGTTGTTGTGCAGATTAAATGAGTTCATCATGAAAGGTTTAGAAATGCCTGCTATAATTTATTAGCTAACACGTGAGATTAAGTTCCTCCCCTTCCCTCCGTTGGCGTGCAGGTCAGGAGCGTGGCCCAGGGTTTCTCCCCGAGCCCCGCAGCATTGGAGCCGCAGCAGTCTGCACCCTTCCAGCTCTCTGGGGTTCTCAGTTTTGGGCTTCTCAGTGCATGCCTTCCCATGGAACTTGACTTTAAGTGGCCCTGGCTCCCCTAGGAATCCTCAGTGGCAGTAGCAGGGGGACTTACCTGAAGCCACAAGCCATAGAAATGGGGGTAAACTTGTGTCTGTGTGTGCACTTGGGGATTATTCTGAAGGTTCTTTGTGGCTTTCAGGAGATTCCAAAAAGCCACCAGCCAAGGTTCTTAGCTCTACGCTGCAGTGACTTCTCTGAAGGCCTGGGCGGGGACAGAGAGGCACCCCAGGGGCAGCAGCTCCAGGCATCACTAGATGTGTTGGCGTGTCCACGGTGGACGGAGGGCTGTGCCCCACCCAGCACTCCAGGAGCTGACTTTCGGGAAGGGTGAGGAACTGCACCCTCAGATGGCACTTCCCCAGCCAGCTCACCCCCCCGGGCGATGGGGAGCGTGGGAAGGGCGCAAACACAGGGTTTCTTCCTCTTCTCCACCGGTCCCGCTGCCCGCCTCCCAGCCTCTTCCCGCTGCCTCTTGTCTCCTCATGTCCAGGCTTGTTGGCTCTGGTGCACTCAGGGCACCTGGGCTGGAGAGAAAGAGCCAACAGTTAGTCTGTGGCTCTGTCGGACCTGTGCCACCCCCCAGGGCCCCGCATCACAGGAGAGCTAGCTGAGCCTGAGTGCTGGGGCCAGGCCTTCTCCCAACCTGTCGCAAGAGCAGGAAGGCATGCTTGGGCACGGGCAGCCTGCTCACCTGCCCTCTCACCCCAGACCACGGTCACCTGCCCGTCAGCATCTCCCCAGCTTGCCCTGGGGCTTTTGAGAGTCAAGCACAACGCACCTGGCAACATACCTGAGTTTGAGATAGTTCACCTTCTTCCTGGAACCCCCCTGTGTGACAGGAAGGTGCAGGGGGGACATGGGGTTGCTACTGAGGAGCAGTGGCCTGGAGTCCATGCCTGGGTGGTCGTGGGGGCCAACCATGTGCTTGGAGGTCTCAGGTGGGTGTCTGCAGAGGACATCTCACCTGAGGACCCATGGGAGGAAGCACTCCCCATCCCCTATCTGACTTCTCAGCTGCCTTCCTCTGAGACTCTCCAGTCCATCCCAGGTAGCCCTGGTGGCCTGAAGTGGATGGGACCTGGAGGCGGGCCCATGTTTCCGCCCTAATGTTTGTCCACGGGCAGTGCTGCGTGGGCTCTGCAGTTTGCTTAAGATGTACCCGATAAGGAGGTTCAGCACACACCAGCACAGGCCCCAGCCCGCGGCAGTTCCTGAGCTGATCCAGCCGGCTATGGGGTGTGGGGGGACTTCAGAGAGAGGCCCTGGGCCCCAGGGGGTGTAAGCCTTTGGGGTGGGCCCGGGACAAAGCTCAGGTGACATGCTGGGCTTCTACACCTGTTTGTTGGTGCTATTACCTTGGAAACGTCCTAGCTGTAGGTGGCTGCCAGGGATTTATGGGGGATCAGTGAGTGCCAGTGCCCGGGTGAAGCCCCCTGGCGCTGGTACAAAGCACACAAGCTTACAGCCCCACTGCACTGAGTGATTTGGTCTCCTGGAGAGCCCTCAGCCAGAGAGTCCCGATGGCAACTGCCAGAGGCCATGTGATCTGGAAGTGCTGAGCAAAGAGGGCTGGTCCTGGTGGGCGCAGGGCCCTGGTGGGGGAACCCCTAGGGTCAGGCATGGGGATCATGTGGCACCAAGGCCTGCTTTGACTCCATGTGGATTCAGTCCTTCATTCCAGAAACGTCTGCTGGGTGTTGCTGAGTGCCAGGCTCTGTGTCCTCTGGCTGCACCTGGCAGCTTGCAGCACCAGCTCTGAACATGGCCTGGCCTTCGGTCTCCAGGGCTGAGTGTGGTTCTCTCACCTCCCAGCCCAGTTTCGACGTCTGCTGGGTGTTGCTGAGTGCCAGGCTCTGTGTCCTCTGGCTGCACCTGGCAGCTTGCAGCACCAGCTCTGGACATGGCCTGGCCTTCGGTCTCCAGGGCTGAGTGTGGTTCTCTCACCTCCCAGCCCAGTTTCTCTTGGTCCATCTTCCTGACCCTGCCCTGGGCCTGGGGGACACTGAGCTGCTGCTAGCAGGGTAGGTAGCAGCTCCCCGGCATTCCTTGTCAGTGGCTCCAGGCAGCTCTGCAACAACTGAGCTTTGTTCCGGGCCTGATGTGACCTGGTTCTCCGAAGCGTGACTGTTGGCAGCCTGAAAACCTCCAGGACAGGAAACGGGAGCAGCACAGGGACCGTAAGATGATCCTAGCCTCGGGTCTCGAGGCTGCCCTTCTCTCTCTGGCAGGAGCCCAAGTCACTGGTCATCTTCCGAGTGGTGCTGGCTGAGGGCCCTTTGTGTCAGGGCAAGAGGAACCCAAATGGCCACTCTGGCCTGTGTGTGGTCCCCAGAAATGCTGGGATGGGGTGAGGGGGGCCGCAAAGGCCTCTCTGGAGCATGGACTCCCACCCCACCCTGGCCTGGGGTTTCAGAGGAGGGGCCCAGGTAGGGGTGATGTCCTCTCCTGGTGGTGGATGAGCTTCAGGCTCTGCCAAGTGGACAGCTCCTGGAGAGGCCCGGCTCCTCCCAGGCTGCTTATGGGACCTGCCGTGAAGTCTAGGCCATGGCTGGGACCCTCTGGTCCCCCCAACACTGCACCTGGGAAGCAGGAGATGGGCTGCGGCAGCCTGGGGAGTCCCTGAGAGCTGTGCCAGGCACCTGGTCATGGCCAGGCCAGGCATGTTGGGGCAGCGGCTGGAACGGAGCAGTGGCAAGTGTCTGCCCAGGTTTGAGGCAGGCTCCGGGTGAGTGCGCTTACCAGGAAGGGCTGGGCGGAGGTGAGCTGGCGGGCGCCTTCGGGCCCTGGGCTGCAGGTCGATCTGATCCTGTATCCTGGGGCTTTCTTTCACAGCCTTCCCATAAATTACGCCTCCTGTTTCTATCCAGGATCAGTTCCCAGTGGGGGTATAATGCTCATGTAACCTAAGTCACTTGGAAGTGGGTTAAATTCAACCCCTGCCATCTTCCAGCCTGTTAAGGACTGGGCTGACTCAATCCAGAGGGATTCGGGGGGTGGTTTGCAAAATGCACTATCAAGTATGTGACATTGGCTCTGTAGCCTCCAGGGTCAAACGTGTGTATATGTGTGTAATAGGGGTGTTGGGTTATTGCTCAGAGGTGAACCGGTGGTGTAGACACTGTGCAGGCACCAGGTGGTGGGATGACAGTGAGGTGCACACAGCGGCCAGCATGGTGGGGCTCGGGAGAGGAGGGGGTGGATTTCTCGTCAATGTTGGCATCACGCTGCCTCCCGGCTTTCCAGGCCCAAGGTGTGGCACACCTCAGCTGCAGGGACATGAGTCACTCTGGACAGCAGAGGCTTCCTGGTTCCTGGGGGTTAACACTTTAACTGCCAGACCTTGGCATTACACTTTTTTTAAAATGGAAGCTTTCTAAAACATACTGTGTTTCCATTCTTTTTCTTTCTGTTGTACTTGTTGCTGTTGCCGTGGTTGTTTTTGTTAGTTTTGTTTTCCTGATTGCCAAACAATGTGAACAGGGAATCAAAAGGAAAAATTCAACAGACCCGTTGGTTTTTGTGAGCCTTTCGGTGCCGGTCTCCACATGTGCAGGATGTATCATTTGATTTAATTATCAAAAGTAAGTGCCATATTTTCAGGGTTGCATATTCCCCATAGAAATAATGTGGAATTCCGTTCTTTTCACTTGAAATCAGATCTCAGGCATGGATTTCATAATTATCACTATAATGGCTCTTCAGAGTGGATGTTCCATAATTTGCTTGACCATCCTCTTCCCAGCTTACGGGAACGTTCTGCCAATGTGGACCCTCCCACTTGACCGTGTAGGCCTGTGACCCTGAGGGGCCGGTGTTGTGCCGAGCGGACAGTGAGACAGAAGCCAAGCTACAGCAGTAGGATGTGGGGGGCTGGAGACGGCCTTCGACCCTAGAATTTGCCCTCTTAATATAATTGTCATGTCCACTCACTTTTGGGTTGTCTTTGTCTGTCTTAGGTAACAGTTAGACTGCTGATTTTTTATACATAAATTTCTCCAGGTAATTAAGGAAATATTGCCCATGATGAGTGCCTTTTCCAGCATTCCTGGGATTTCCCCCATAACCAGACAAGTGTTCTTACCACAGCATTTTATTAGGAGGTTTAATGAACAGAAACTGTGTGTGTAGCCACTGAGGAGCCTCAGGGCTTACCTGTGTAAAGGATTGCCCTGTTGCCCGCAGTCTCTGCTTCCCTTTTGTGACTGGCATGTAATGCCAGGGGCTCCGCGTAGCCCACCTCCCCTCCGTCTCTTCCTTGGCTCCTGCGGGATGTGTCTGTACCCCAGGAAGTGTCTCTGTGCTTCCTTGGGCCAGCCTGAATGTCCTCAGTCTTGGAGATGGGCCGATTGCCCTAGGTGGCCAGCCACTTCTCCTGGTGACCACTCATCCCGCTGACTGTTGACCTGTGCAGCAATTTCTTCTGGAACCCTTGGGCTGCACAGGCTAGTGGGCAAAGCAAACCATCAGGCCTGCCTCCAGGGCCACCGTTTTGTTTCTCTCCCTCACCTGTCAGCCCTCCCAGGCCTCTCTGCCTGGCGGTGCACTGATCCCCGTCTCTCTCTGGGTACATCGCTGTGTTATACTCTGATGACAGGTGGAGTGGAGCCCGTCTACCTCTTTGGTGACTTGGGCGTCTGTTAAGCAGAAGTGACCCAAGGCTGGTGTGGCCTCTTCCCATGTTCTAGGGCATCTTTCTGCTACTTTCTGTCGTGGTCAGCAGTGTTTGATTGTTGACCGTTCTCCATTCTCCACGATTTTCCCTGCGGTCCCTCGACCCCACCCTGCTAATATGCTCATATCTCTCATGAGCTTTTTGTCATGTGGTGCGTACTGGGATCTAACCAGGGAACAGAAACCACTTGAGAACTTAGAACAGAAGAACTTAGATGCAGGGGATTTGTCACGCAGACGATGGGACAGCTGAAAAGCCAAGTAAAGAGCAGGGAGGTAACGGGGCGTGTCCAGGGTGTGTGGGGTTTAGACAACTCCTCAAAGGTGTGAACGTGACCTTCTAGAATGAGAAGAGAAAGGACAACACATTGTAAACTCTGAACAGCTGTGAGATATCATAAGTGTCCCAAAATCCAGGAAAGTATTGATCCACTACCTGTCCTAGCTCCAGAGTAATATTTTTCTACATTCTTTGTTGTGACTTCTTCATATGATAACCTTGTAATATCATTTTCTATGGAGAGACTAGATAGTTAATCTTCCTGCTTGACTGAAACTTACTTTTTTATTTTTGCTTGTTAAGATGCATAAGAAGTGGAGCTTCTCAGAGTTTGCGGTGCTGCTGCCATCGCGTGTCCTGCAGACACAAGCATTCTGATAAGCTGTATGTGATGTGATCCCCATCAAGAGAGAAACAGGAGTACGGGGCATTTACAGCTGCACATGGTGCATTCTTGCATGTATTTCTGGCCAGAGAGACTTTCTGTTTCAACTTGACATTGAAGTTGATTGAATCCTTTGCTCACAACTATGCCTCTGGTGGTTGGGATGATTTTTCACAGACTTGCTCCTGGCTCCATACATTTCAGGTCTTGCAGCTTCCCCACTGCCCACGTGTCCCCGGTGCCAGGCACTGCAGGGCATGTTTCTGTCTTACCAGTTTTAGTTCTGTACAGTCGGTGGATTTGGAAGAGTAAGTGGAGGGAGGATTTTCAGCTTGGGGCGGCTAGTGAGACCTGAACTATGCATGGAAACAACTGGGAACTACATAAATATGACCTACCTAAAGCCAAACAAAATATCTTTCCAATTCAGCTTCTCCTTAGCTGGAGCCCCTAAGAACAAGCGACTCTATCTCCACCTCACATCAGAGAAAGTGCGATGGACAGGAGCTCAGAGTGGAAATAAACAGCGAGTTTAACTGATCACAGTTAAAATATTTTCCAGTTTGTAAATTTTACAAAAACGTGTGACCATGTGAACACATTGCTAGGGTGCTTCTCAGTGCCTTGAGAGGGATGTGTGCAAGTGAACAGGTCTCAGCGTCATGCAGGCAACCCAGAGGTCTACAGCAGGCAGCATTACCACCCTAGATCAGAGCATGAGAGGGAGGGAGTCCTGTCACCAGAGTCCAGGGGCCTGGGTCACCTGGCAGGAGCTCGAACAAGGGTGTGCCTCTCCAACAGGAGCTAGAGTCACAGAAGAGACCAAACCTGCTGCTGGAGAAACCTTCTAGGGCACGGAGGAGGAAAGAGCCACCCTGGCCTCTCCCTTGCTCCCACATCCCAGTCTCCCCCAAGCCTCTCATTGATTGAACCCAGCCGAAAGCCAGCAGACCTGGGAACCTGGACACTTTAGCCTGCAGAGGTCAGCTCTTCTGCCACACAAAGGAGGGCATGGAGGGGTGAGGAATGGAGGGTGACCAGGGGGGCAGGCAGCACGGGATGTGCAAACAGGAGCTCCCTTGTCTTTTCACCTCCAACCTGTATCCAGAACCAGACCTCACTTCCTGTCATTAGAAAGGATGAAAGCCCTTGCTCCTGGCAGCAGCCACCCACCTCTGGGGCCCCTTTCCTTTCTGGCCTTTGCTCCCAATCAGTGGTGACACTGTTGGGCCATATATCCCAGAAACTTCAGGCATGGACACGATTCCCCATCTGTTGTGGACTCCATTGTATCCCCCCCCAAATTCTTATGTGGAAGCCCTAACCCCCAATGTGACTGTAGTTGTTGATAGGGCCTTTAGTAGGTAATTGAGATTAAATGAAGTCATAAGGGTGGGACTCTATTCCAATAGGATTGGTGTCCTTCCAAGGAGAGGAAAAGACACAGAGATCACTCTCTCCCCTCACTCGCAAATAGAAGAAAGGCCATTGGAGAACACAGCGAGAAGGCGGCCGTCTGCAAGCCAGGAGGAGAGGCCTCAGCAGAAACCAATCCTCACGGCCCCTTGATCTTGGACTTTTGGCCTCCAGAATAAATTTCTGTTGTTTAAGGTCCTTGGTCCATGGTATTCTGTTATGGAAGCTGGAGCTGGCTCAGGCAGCGTCTGCATTAGTCAGGATTCTTAGAGAGACAGAACTTATAGGAGACAGGTAGGCAGACACACAGGTAGGTAGATGAGAGAGGGATTATCAGGGGAATTAGGGATAGGCCTTCTGCAAGCTGGAGAATCAGGGAAGCCAGTAGCATGGCTCAGTCCAAGTCCAAAGGCCTCAGAGCAAAGAAAGCTGATGGTGTGATTCCCGGTGCAAGGCAGAAAGCCTGAGAGCCCTGGGGGCCACTGGTGTGAACCCTGGGTCCAAAGGCTGGACAGCCTGCAGTTCCGACGTCCAAGAGCAGGAGAAGAAGCGGGTCCCAGCTCCAGGAGAGAGGATGAGAGCGAATTTGCCTCTCCTTTGCTGTTTTGCTCTATCTGGACCTCTGGCGATTGGATGGTTCCTGCCCAGCCACTCACATGCCCATCTCCTCCACAGACACCCTCCCAGACACACCCAGAGGTTACACTTTACCAGCTGTCTAGGTACCCTTAAGCCGGTCACGTTTATGCCTGATATGCACCATCACAACATCTGAGCAGGATCACGGCTGTGCTGTGACAGTCTCATCTCATCTAAAAAAGAAGTTAGAGATGAACCGTTGGCACAAGCTAGTAGTTCTTGTAGGCTCCTTCCAGTTGTTCAATTTTCAAAAATGTTTATTGAGCACTTGCTGTGTGCCAGGTGCTGTAGCAAGCACGGAGGCTCAATGAACAAGCAAGGACTCTCCTTTCTCAGAGCTTACATTCTAGCAGAAGGAAACAGGAAATCAATCATCAATTCCTGAAGAAAAACAGCAAATAATACTAAGTGCCATGCAGAGAATTAAGATAAGGTGATTCAACAGACAGTGAGCCTCTGCTGTAAGGGGCCACAGAGGAGGTGACAGCTAAGCTGAGATCCAGAAGGCAGGAAGGAGCCAGGCATGCAAAGACCCAGATGGAGCAAGCCTGGTGGATTCCAGGAGCAGCAAGAAGGCCAGAGGGGCTGTGGTGGAGCAGGGAGCCACAGGAGGGGGTGGGAGGCACAGGTCAAAGCGGGGGCTGGGGCCAGATCAAGGGTCCTTTCTCCAGAGCTGTTACTGCATCTGTAAATGGGGGAAAGAGTCATCTCCAGAAGTCACAGGTGTCAGCACAGTGTTGGGTTCAGCACAGACGGCAGGTGCTGCCGCCATTGATTTTACTGTGTTATAACTCCCAGGAATAGTGGGGTCACGAGGCTTTGCTTTTATAACAACTTGAGGGTACCAGCAAGCTGTCCCGGGAGACGGGTCTCCACTTGCTAAATTCACGAGAGCCTGACAGTTGGAAGCTCCACATGATGAGAACTACAGCTGCCCCCTGGACTGGGGCCTTATCTGTGGTCTGGGGCACTTTCGTCCCACGAGATCCTTCTACTTGGAGAAGCAAGTCAATAGCAGAAGGGGGTTTGGGGGGTGGTGCAGCCCTGGATGCTCCTGAGACACATGGGTTGCTTGGACCTCCTGGGGCTCCTTCTCCACCTCTGCCGCTGCAGGGAGCTCCCATGTGCTCAGCCTCACCGTGGTGGGGGTGGTCTCCCCTTTGTGTCCCTCAACTCCCCCCAACCCCCAATTCTTGCCTGGGTGTATAAATGGGTGCCCTGAGGATGCTGGTCACAGGAGCATAGGGACGGGGCCAGCTGCCACCTGGTTCTCCACTCTGCAGTCCTCTGTGATGATGGCTCACCTCCCTGCCTTGCACCTCATCGCTTCTCTGGCCTCTCAGTTGGGGCACTTCGGGGTGACATAGAATCCAACACACAAGCTGGCTTTAAAAGCTCCTTATTCTCTGAGTCCTAATGACACCACCTACCTCTTGGCATTACTGAGTGGCTTCTTGGAGGAAGTTTGCCCAGGAGCAGGCTCCCAGTGGTTGGCTTCTGACGCTTTGTGTTTAATTTTGGTGAATCACAGTGTGAGGAGGTGAGACTGGAGAGCAGGGTAGACCTGTCCAAGGCCAGGCGCTGGTTAGCAGGGAGATAAAGAAGCCCTCTCTCTGTTCCTCTGCCAATATGTGACCCTGTTGCCTCCTTGAATGATGTGTTAAATTTGAATTTCAGATAGACAAAAATTAATTTCTAGTATAAGTATGTCCCACGAAACATTTGGGATATACTTATGTCTAAAAGAAATAGTGTTTATCTGAAATTCAGGCTTAACTGAGCATCTTGTATTTTATATGGCAACCCTTCATAGGTGCGGCCCAGAGTCCAGATGCCCACTGGTGAACCTTTGAGGGAAGGACTTTGTGAGTCCTGGGCTGGCACTGATGTCACGTGGTGTCACGTGGTGTCACGTGATAGATGTGGCCATGTGGCCGTGCGCAGGCCTGCTGCCTAATGCAGGCAGAGCAAAGCCCTCGGCATGCAGGGGCTGATCTCACCTTCTCCAACCTGTGAGCCAGAGCCATGAGAGAGGGGCCGGGTCATATTTGGAAGTCCTCAAACAGTGCCTGGTATAGAGAAGATGCTCAATAATTATTTTCATAAATCTACATTTTGTAGATGTGGAAACAGAGGAGGCTCAGAAAGATGAAAAATTTGCCCAAAGACACGGTGAGAGCTGAAGGTGGGTTCGCACCCAGATCTCTCTTACTCCAGATGTGGAGCTCTGGCCAAGGACAGTGCCACCTCCAGGACACTTCTCTGGCTTCCGAAATGCAGCTGGAACCTAAGTCTAACCTGAGGGCGTCGCACCAGAGCAGTTTAGGGGAGGCAGGGCTGCGACCGCTGAGGGTCCCTGAGACCCACACCATCATTTCCCCAGGGGCTCTCTCATGAGTTTTAAGAAAAAATTGGGAATGAGTTATTTTCTGTAGATAGTTTCTTGTCTTTATTAAAAGCGGACGTTTGAGAACAGCAAGTTTTTATGGCACCTCTTCCTGCAAATCTTTCTTTTGAGAGAATGCTGGAAGGTTGTCCAGGCCCTGTCATTGTCGGCACAGAGCAGGACAGGGGTGTAGTGGCCTTACGCTCTCCTAGGGACAGCCTGATCTCTGCTCTGACCCCTGCCCCAGGGATTAAGATGTCTGGGCTGTGTGTGACCCCAGAGAAGGTTTGGAGCAGCTTTCTCAGGTAACGCGAGGGTCTGGAAGGGTCTGAAACACCCCTCTGAGGGGAGACAGGTGTGGCGCGTGGCATCCCAATCGTTACAGTAACAACAACAATAATGCAATGATCGAGAGTCTGTTTAGATTCTCATTTCCTGTTTATTAAACCATTTCAACCTTGTAATTTACCAGGCTCCATCATAAAAACTTGGTTGAAAGAAAAAAATAAGTAAAAAGGCCTTCACACCATCTTTATCCTTCTCTCTCCTATCCAGGCTCCCCAAATTTTATGCATAGGGGAAAACCCCTTAGAGAGGCATCTGGGCTCCTGGGCACCAGGCCAGCGCCATCTCTGCAAAGCTGCTGTGCCCAAGGGGGGCTGCGCTTGGTGGAATTGGGGCAAAGGGGTGGGGAGGGCGCCAGGTGCTTTGCCTGGTTTCTGCTGCCTGGAGTGGGCTTTGCTGTCAGGTGGCTCCATGCCCTGATGCTGGTTCTACGAGGAAAGTGCTTCCCAGGACATCTGGGTCCCCTCCCCTGCCCAGGGCCACCACTGGTCCCCATCCTCTTGCCTTTGGCCATCTTTCCTGCTTTTGAATGCTGCGTTTTCTTTCCATTTGGGACACTGGCCCGTGATGAGTCCCCAGGTTACTGCCTTCTTCTGTCTTTTGCCTGATTGCCTGATTAATCTTGTAGCTTCCACACAGTAAATTTTACTGATGTTTGCCACTTGTCTGGGGGTCGTGATCATTTACACGATGGCCTTTGCCCTGGCCTCGGTGCATAGATGCCAGGCGGGGAGGTCTTAGAGAGCACCCAGAATCGGAGCTCACCAAATCCTGGCTGTTTTCCCTTGGACCCAGAAAATTGCCCCATCTTCCTCCCTGAGGGCCGGGAAGGGGTCTTGACTCCCCTGAATTGGGAGGGAGTCAAGTAGAACTCCTGGGAGCCTTTCCTGGGGTAGCAGCACCCTGTCCTGAACGCGCCGGGTGCCTTACTTATAACCTGCATTGTGTTAAAATGCATCAGCGTAGGCAGCCAAGCTTTGCTAAATCCTAATTACAGATCCCTGGGTCCAGGCTGGTGTACGTGGCTGTGTGTAATAATAATAATAATATTATACAATATAATTATCATAATAAGATAATAATAATAATATCATTTATTGAGTGTTTATTTTGTGCCAGGCACTGTGCTAAGTGCTGATGATGTGTGACTTCATGCCGTCGTAGTAGCCCGTGAGTGAACAGCACCGCTGTCCCCGTTTGGCAGACGAAGGATTGAGGGTCGTTTCTCCGGGGCCCACAGCAAGCGCCTGGCGAGGTCTGGATTCAAACCCTGACTGTCTGACTCCAGACCTTCCTGCCTCCTCTGCCTCTGAGAACTCAAATAATTTGTCCTGGGATGGCTCCAGACAGCTGAATTTCAAATCATCTCCTCTCCTTCTGAATGTGTTTTATTTTAAACTCACATAAAAATAATTCAATTCTCAGCTGGAACGACTCAGCCGTTAGAGGTCCTGGAGGCTTTTCCAGCTACCTCTTTGCTTGACTCGGACACAGGCCTGAATAAGTAGGTCCGGGGAGCTGGCTCTGAGCAGCGCCCGGCCTGCGGTCTCCTCCCGGGATGGCAGTGGAGACGGTGGCTGTCGCATCGAGCCTGGAGTTTGATGGGGTGCCGGGACGCAGGCTGCTGGCTCCCTGCTCGTTAACGGAGCATGCTCTGCAACTTCTCTGTGCCAGGGGCTGTCTGGCACCAGATGCCCATTTTGGGAAATCAGAAAAATAAACAGTGTAAATAAAACAAAAAACTCCACCCAAGAAATCTGAGACAAATGCAGTTTTCCTCATCGCCACCCCCACCCTGGGTTTGGGGTTTGGGAGAACAGGCCGAGAACATTTCTTAGGGATCAGATGCCCTGGGGTTGTTTAACCTGGATGGATCCTCCTCATTTTTACTTTTGCCCAGAAGCCAGAGGGCAGAGGGCAAGGGTGGTGTCTAGCTGGCCTGGGGGGAGGACGGGGCAGCCTCTGTCCCCGGCATCCCCTGCAGAGATGTCAGTCTTCGCCGGAAGTGACTTGATGCACAGGAATGTTTGGCCTGTTCTGCCCTGATGGGCTGGCTGTTCCCCACCCCGCATTGTTTCTGCATTGGGGTCCTGTTGGGTTTATGGACACAGCTGTGGTTCACTAGTGCCATTCTTTGCCCCGGACAGCTGAACCTCTAAGTCATTCATTGATTGTGTGTGTGTGGGGATGGGGGGGGAGGTGTGTGGAGCAGAGGGTGACAGTTCTCATGCGTCATCACACACAGTGCTCTTCCCAGTTAGGTGTGTGGAGGGGCGGTCGCAGCCATCGGTGGCAGCAAGGTGAGCTGGGGGTGGCGATGCCCAGCCTCACTATTGTGCCCTGTCTGCACTCTCAGCAGCAGGGCCTGTCCTCCCCTCCTGGCCCTGGGCAACCCACCAGAGCCCCACGCCGGGCTGCCCTCTCCTGGTCTTGAGGGGGCTGTGGGTCCTGAAAGCCAGATGCCCCTCCTGCCCCCTGCAGGTCTACAGCCGGGGTCAGCCTTTTTGTCTGGGGGTGGAGGGGCTCTTCTGGAATCCCTGGGGTTTCCTGGTGGGGTTTTCATCGCTCAGCAGCGAGCAGAGATTTCTTCAGAGCTAGTGGCCACCAACAGGAGGATGTTCGAGTCCCCGCTATGTGAGGTCAGATGTGACTGGGGTTGGGCTGGAGGGCTCTATGGGAGAACTCAGCAGTTGTGTGACTCTGGGCGACTGGCCCAGCTCTCTGAGCCTCACTTCCCTGCTCTGTGAGATGGGGCGGTAGCCATGCCTGGCGGGTTTGAATAGTGGGCACGCGAATGTGAAGCTGGTGGCCATCATCGAGGCCTGGCAAGTGGAAGCGGGCGTCACTGCGCAGCCTCCACCCTGGCCCCTCCTTTGAGGCACAGCTTGGTCCTCGCCGCCTCCTTGAAGCCTCCCTGGTTACTCCAGGCGTCAGTGCCCACACCCTCCTTGGAGCTGCATGTCGTGTTGTTTCTTGCAGCATTGCTTTATATGGCAGGTGGATTCAACTAAAATGGGGCACATCTTGGGGTCCCCCAGCACCAGCCCAGTCTTCTTCCTCTTATTACTTTGGTGGCTGGCTTGTACAAGGATCAAATGGGCTTAGTATAGATTGACACTCTTGTCAATACCAGTTCCCTGAAGGACAAGCTGCGCTCATTCTGCTGTCGGTTGCCCAGTGGTTTGCTAAATCCGGCATCTTGCAGACATGGAGCTTGTGTACGGTCCTGGGAGCTGAACACAAGGGTAGGTCGCTCTGTTTCGGCTCTGGCATCTTTAGAAAGCATGCTGGCTGCCTTCACTCCCAGCAGGTCACAGTTTAAGGATGGGTTTGTGGAATGGATGGATGGATTCTGCAAGAGCCAGGGTGGATGTCAGATGGTGGAGGCTGCACGGAGGTGTGTGGGTCTAGCCTGGTCCCTTGTCCCACTGTCGGTGGGGATAGCTTCTGCTGGGCTAGCGTGAGTGTCCCTGCAGCTATCTGAGGGATGGCTATGTGGCATTGCCCAGCCGGGACACACCCAGAGCCCGGTGATCTGCCACTCCTGTGGCTCTTCCTCCCGGCAGCCTTGTGGGCTTTCTTGGCTTAGCACCTCCACAAATCTCCTCGAGTTAGGACCTGCCTGCTATAAGCCTCTCCAAAGAGCAGGTGCTGGGCCAAGGGGTGTGCATGGGTGGAGGCAGCGCATGCAGCATGGGGCTGTGCTAATCTGGGGCTCTGTTCTCCTCCCCTCCTGGGCTGGGAGGAGAGAACATCTGGCCCCCACCTTCCCCAAATCCAGCCCTGGGAGCAAAGGGGGCTGGGTCAGGGCTGCCCCCCATGATACAGACTCTGGCGTAGGGAAACCCCTGTTCATAAAATAGGTAGACATGGTGACAGGACGGGCTGGCCTGTGCCTGGCCGGGCGCCGGCCCCTTTCTCCACCCAGCTGATAGTCACAGCCGCGAGGCACACTTTAGCGGAGCCCAGGCTTTGGCGTCTGATGGACTCGGGTTCGTTCTGGGCTTAACTCCCAGTAGCTGTGTGGCCTGGGGCAAGTTACTCAACCCAGCTGAGACTCAGCTTTCTTATCTGCAAAATGGGAGTATTGATGGTTGGGGGTAGAATGTGTGTAGAGGGTTTGGCTCAGTGCCTGGACAGTGGCCAGCAGCCAGATGACAGTGGCTGTCATCACTCCAAGGTATAAGTGGCTGCTGCTCTGGGGTTACCTGGGAGGACAAGAGCCTCTGCCCACAGAAGGGCCCCGTTCCTGGTTCTTGGAGCCCTGGCAGGTGCAGAGGTGAGGACTTGCCCAGTGTTAGCTATCCATCAGGAGAGAAAGCCCAGTGTCCTCCTGTGACCTTTGCCTTTGTCTCTGTCTTTAGGAGTCACACAGACATCCAGCAGCCGTCTCCGGAGGCTTGGTGACCTGACTGGCCCAGGTAAGTGGCTCGTTCTGCCTGGCCCCCTTTGCTCTTCTGGGCCAGGACTTGAGTCCCCACCTGGCCTTCCTGGGGGACTGGTGCCACTTGCTCGTTGCCCAGGGTGATGCTGTCTTTGATGGCACTGGAGGCAGGCAGCTTCCAGGCCTGTCGGCACAGCTCTGCCAGGGATGATCGTCGTGGGGGTGGGGGCCACCCACCCGTCTACAGGAAGCTACCCCCAAGCTCAGGGAAGACTGGTGCATGCAGGACAGAGGAGAGAGTGGGAGGTGGAGACTGCAGGGCAGCCCTGGGTTGAGATGCTGAGGGGACAGGCGTGCCGTGGAACAGTGGCTTTGACTGTGGGCTGCCCTGTGCCGGTTCAGTGTCCGTGGACCCCCATGCCGGCTCCCCGCAGCCTTGCAGGATTCAAGATGCTCCTGGTGATGGAACAGGCCTGTGAGATGGCCAAGGGTGGCTCTTTTCAGGGAGTGGGGGTGGCACAGATGACGTGTGCATAGCATGTGGGAGTTGTGGGGTGGCGTGTGGACGTGCAGGCAGACTGCGATGTCCACATGGGTGCGTGTGAGGCGCCTTGCAGTACAGGATGGGACTGGCAGTGGGAAGAGAAGGGTGATGCCTCAGCTGGAGGCCTCTAGGGGGCTGCATGATTCAGCTCCCATGGTTAAGAGGAGCTCCGCCTGCCACAGCCACGTTGGGCCGCTAACCATTGGACAGCCCAGCCACTGTTGTGCTTATGGGAGACTTTTCTCTGGGGCCCCCTGCCTGTGCAGCTTCTGCCTCTCCATCTCCCTCCCTCTCCCAGGCCAGCTGTGGGTGGGGATGAGCCCGAGGGGCCCCGGAGCTTTGGGGGGGTGAGGTCTTAGGAGGTTGGCACCCTGGGCTGCGCGGACACAGCCTCCTTCTGGACGCTCCTTCCCTGTGCTCAGACTGGCCAGTTCTGTGCCGTCAGCACTTGGCAGCCATGACCACAGCTCGGCTTGGACGCCTAAGGCATAATTTGCCAAAGCCCAAAGCTGCAAGCCAGTGATCTGGGTTTCGCAGAGGATGCCTGCTGACACACGAAATCCCTTCTTTGTGGGCCTCCGCGGGCTCCGCCTGAGACACCCTTTCCTGTCCTCTTGGCTTCTGTCTCTGTCCCCTGCCTACTGGCTGCTAAGACCTCGGCCCAGGGACGGGGTCTTTCCTGGACCTCCAGCCTCTTGGGCTTCCCAGTCCCAAATCCCCATTTGGAGCCACTGGCCACCTTCCTCACCTCCCAGGCCATCTCCTTTGTCACACGCTCTGGCTGATCTGCTGAGTCTGGGACTCTGCTCCCATCTCCCACCCAAAGGGCAAAGGGCCACACCACGGGGCTTCCTTGTTTATTTTAGGTTCTTCATGAGGCCGTGTTTGGGATTAGGCCAGGGATGGCCATTGCTGGTATGAGCCACAGTCCCTCAGCTCAAATGACACCCACGGTTGGTCTCTTTCTGCTCTTTTTTTTTTAATGGAATTGTTGGGCATATAAACAATGTAAATAATAAAACAACAAAACACCTATGTACCTACCATCCCACTTAAGAAATGGGTGGCCCTGTGCACTCCACCCCACCCCGCTCCACCATGATGACCACTCCTCTGAATTTAGATCTGGTCCTTGTCAGGCGTGTGTGTGCTGTGTGGTCGTACGTCTCCAAACAACCTGTCTCATCTTGTGTGCCCTCAACATGGCATGAGTCGTGCCCTGCTGGAGTGGGCAGCTGCTCTCGGCCTGTTCACACAGCGTGATGGCTTTGAGATTTATCCATGTAGAGCCTGTAGCCTGGCTCATTTGTCTTGACCACCAGTGTGCATTCCTTTGTGTGGCAGGCAGAGTTTGTGCGCCCCATGACCTGATGGTGGACTTTGGCGGAGGGTTTTCTCTGTGACATATGCTGCTGGGAACATTCTTGCGTGTGTCCCATCTACATGTGTGTCTCCTTGGAGGGAGTCGCGGGCTACTCGGATACCCACCTCAGCCCTGCTAGATGTCGTCACAACGCCTTCCAGTGTGTCTTCCCACGCTCTCCCACTGTCCGTGCCTCCAGCAGCCCCTCGGGGCAGCCGCGTCCCAGACTGCAGCCTCGGCTGACCTTTGCCCTGGTTCCCACGGTGCACTCAGCGTTTCCCCTTCGTTGTGCCGGAGCTTCCCTACCTCCAGCCCTTGGCTGGGATCCCTGGAGCCTGCTCCTCCTGCCCTGACATCCGGTGTGATGCTGGGTCCTGCTTTTCTTCCTTCCAGTACCCCTGGGGTTTGTAGCCTCATCTCAGCCCTGCCAGCATCCTCTCTACATGCTCAACAGAATCCCCCCAAATTCAGGTCCATCCATGACCTCAGCAGGTGACCCGATTTGGAAATAGGGTCTTTGCAGATGTAATTAGTTAAGGATCTTGAGATGAGATTTTCTTGAATTAGGGTAAGCCCTAAATCCGAAGACTGATGTCCCTATAAGAAGCAGAGGGCACACAGTGGAGGGGAACACGTGAAGATGGAGGCAGAGACTGGAGTGACGCAGCCACGAGCCAGAGAATGCCTGGGAAGAGGCAGGAAGGCCCCTCCCCTGGAGCTTCAGAGGGAGGGGGCCCTGCCACCCCTCAATTTTGGACTTCTGGCCTCCAGAACTGTGAGAGAATCAAGCTCTGTTGCTTTAAGCCCCCAGTTGATGGCACTTCGTTAAAGCAGCCACAGGAAACGCATACATCTCCCACCTGCCTGTTGGAGGACACCCAGCCACAGCAGCTCTCCCTGAAACATCACTGTCCCAGTGTCTCTGCCCTCACGGGGGACGCCTACACACCCTCACCTTCTCCAGCTCATACGGCCCTTCTTTAAGGAGGGCCGCCCAGTCCAGGCCCGTGAGTTCTCAGCTGGACACCTGGCTGTAACTCTCTTTACCTGCCACCGTCTCCAGCAGACGGTGAGTGCTGGAAGTGTGGGGCCCGTCAATCTCACTCTGCTATTTCCCCAGGGCACCGTGCCTGCCTCAGTGCACTAAGTAGCTGCTCAGTAAATGCGTGCCAGACGCCTAGGCACCCTGTGCCAGGCCACAGGGGCAAAGTGTGCAGTGTGAGGGGAGCTGGTGGAGGAAGAGACGCCAGAATCTTTGCTGTCCAAGGACCTTGCCCCTGGCTCCCTGGGGCCCCCAGCCTGTCATTTTCTCTCCCATCCATGGACACCTGCTCCTCCTGGTTCTCTGAGGTCTCAGCCTTGCTACCCACCCAGGGACTCAAGCAAGAAGTGTCAGTGTCAATCTTGACCTCCCCAGTTCCCCAGGTCATCAGGTTGCCAAGATCTCTTTAACTTGCCCTTCTCCCAGGCGTCCCCTGGATGAGCTGCCCATAGTCTTGGCTATGTCCTCGGACCTGTGGGTTCTCCTGTCCCCACCCCATCTCCCCACTGCAGGCTCCTCCCCATCCATAGTCACCATTTGGTGGGCGTTTACTAAGTCTCTCCTCTGTGCGAGGGGCTGTTTTATAGGATCCCTCCACAAAATTGTTTGCAGCAGACCTGGCCACCATCCTTTTTTTTTTTTTTTTTTTTTT
>NW_007727577.1:338363-361530 GCF_000696425.1 Galeopterus variegatus | reverse complement strand
CCACCATCCTTTTTTTTTTTTTTTTTTGTCCTTTTTGAGACCGGCCGCACCGCGCTCAGCCAGTGAGCGCTGTGAGCGCACTGGTCATCCCTATATAGGATCCGAACCTGTGGTGGGAGTGCTGCTGCGCTCCCAGCGCCGCACTCTCCCGAGTGCGCCACGGGCTCGGCCCACCATCCGTTTACTTACAGAGGCCTTGTTTCCCTTTCCCCCCAAATAAACTACAACCCCTAAGTAGGGGGTTCGTGCCATTTCCCAGCCTGGCCCCCACTCCCCTTTCCAGCCTCCCTGGAGGCGCCACTGCTCTGGAACCAGCCCCGCACCTTCTCACCTCTGAAGGCACGCTCTTTGGAGAGCATACTCTTTCATGTTTCTGGGCCCAGCTGGGATCCAGGATGACTTCGACCGACTTGTCACATCCGCTGTAGCAGGTAGGCCTTGGTGATTTCGGTACCATAGACTGAAACCGTGGCTGGGATGCTCTCCTGGCACATAGCAGGCAGTCAGTAAATATTGTTGAACTTGATAGGAGAAGCTTGGGGGAATCAGCCAGAAAACTACTTTACAATAGGAACGTCAGCCTTCTTTTGCCTCGGCTAAAGGCTAGCTTTTCTCTTTGTTTGCCTCCTGAGGAAGAAACTTATGGAGAATGCAATGTCTCCAGGGAGGAGGAGAGGGAGACTAAAAGGGTCTGGATAACACGGCAGGCACTTGTGGTTATTTATATTTTAATTATTTAACAGATATGAGAAACCCCATTGCTCAGGAGCACTGCCACATGGCAAGCGCCCTCTGGCCGCATGTGCCTACCATATTGAACATGGCAAATATAGAACATTTACATCATTGCAGAAAGTTCTACGGGGCGGCGCCGGTTTGGATAATCTATGTGTTGGATCCTCAAATTCACTGTTCATCCAGCATACATTTATTGGACACCTAATAGGCAGGTAGAATGTGCAGCTCCCAGTGGGAAGTCAAAGACACCAGGTCTTGGGGGAGTTTGCAGGCTGCTGGGGAGGCTCCTGGGGCAAACTCTGCAAAGGACCTTGGCCTCTATACCCCCAGATCGCCCTTGCTCTGCACAGGCGGTCGGGAGCCCCCTTTTGGAAAAAAGTGCCAGCTCCGGATCCGGTCGGGCTGCAGCCTGGGACGGATGGCTGAGCGTGAGGGCTGTTAGCAGTGGAATTCGGCCCCGTCTGGGCTGCATCTCCCCGTTGTCTTGGTTTTCTTCCACACCGACCTGGAAGGACTCCCGAAGCAACAGGCTGGCCCAGGCCGCTTGCACCAGTTTCCCCTGCAGTAGCCCCAAGGGCAGAGAGTAGCTGGATTGTATTTACTTAGGAATAGCGAAACTTGCGGTCCAATAAAAAGTGGAGAGAAGATTCTGGGGAGGAATGCAGCCGGCCCCAGGCTGGGAATCCGTCTTGCTGTGGAGGCTGCAGGTGGCCCAGGTTGGGGCCGGCCTGGAGGGTCTCGGCCGGCTGCCCGCTCTGCTGGCAGGTACAGTAGCAGTGGCCGTGGCAGGGCAGAGGGAGGGGTCGGGAGATGGAGCGCCTTTATTTTTAATTCAGGGCAGTAAACTTCAGTGGGAGTCTGGAGAGGAGCAGGAGACGAAGGGAAAAGTCACGTTTTAGAGTGAGAGGTTGTGGGTGCTAATCGTGGAGAATACACAAGTACCTGCATCAGGGGAGGGGGACATGGCGGGTGACAGAAGATCTGAGCCCAGAGTGTCAGAAAGTGTCCTTCCAGCCAGAGATTCTCCTCCCGGGACTCTTCCCCAGAGTGTGACCCAGGAGCAAGGCGTCCCCTGCTGCCCAGGTCAGACTCACCTGAAGCTCTTGCTCCCTTCCCTGGAGGGCTGAGCCAGCCCCAGGGCGTCCTGGCCATGTGTCAGGAGCTCAGGCCACCTTGAGGAATGCATGGCACCTTTTTGTCCCCTCTCAGCCAGGTGCTAGGGGATGAAGAGGTGCTTCGTGGAAAGGGACAGAGGCACTGGCGTCCCGGGTGGCATGCCTGGGGCAGCTGAATCGAATAAGTCTACTGGGTGCATTTGTGAAATTCGCTGCCGGGCCTTGACCGCAGCACCCGGCTGCTGTGAGAGGTGGTGAGGGGACGAGTGACCAGTGCCTTTCACTTCCGCTCTATGTGGAAGCGGGGGCTCAGTATGCAGACGTTTTCAGTTTGGGGCACAGATTCCCACTGAGGAGGAAAATCAGAACCCAGAAGGTTCTGATGGTAGATTGTGCGTGAGAGCTGGGCCTCGTTCTGGGACAGGAGAGGAGGGGAAGGGCAACCAGGGAGGGCGTGCTGGCAGAGGGGACATCTGACAGAGCCTCAAAAGAGAAACAGTTCCCCAGGCCCAGCTGGAGGGTGAAGAATGGTTGCCTAACTTCTTTCTACGAAATGCCCCAAGCAGATACCAAGCAGCCTGAACACGGCCTTTTGTTCCTGTCTGTGGGCTCGGGCCTTCCCAAGCCAGGGGCTTTAGAGATAGGGCGGTCCTTGCTCCTCCTTCTGACCCTGTCTGGGCCCCCTGCTGCTTCCATGCACAGGGTCTGTGCCTGGTGAGCCCCACTCTGTGATTTGCAGGAGCTATGAACTGGTGAATATAGTGTCACAAAAAAGGTGGCCGGGGATATGCGGGTCACGGGCCTGTGGGGGTGAGGGACAGAGATGCTCCCCTGAGAACTGTCTGGAAGGGGCTGTTGGGTAATGGTGCCCACCCAGGATATGAGCAGGCTGGGGTGGCCAGAAGCTGGAGCTCGTGGGCAGGCACGACCGGAGTTTCCTAATGCTGTGGCCCCGAGGGTCCTGCCTCCCCAGGACAGCAGGCTCTGGTCCAATTTGGGAGAAGCTGGGTTAAACCAAGCCAGGGCCCCTCACCGCAGGACTTCTCAATGTATTTAATGTGCTAATGTGCCTCGTGAATCTAAGCCAGGGATAAAGTTTTACATAACCACGGAAACCTCTTCAGTGTGCCTCTGGAGGGGGCAGCCGCTGTGGGGAACCCACTTCGGGGACAGGGTCTGGACTGACCTTAATGTTTCACCATGAGCAGTGGGGGTTGGCCCCCCTCTCCCCACCCCCCTCTCCGGGGCCCGCCCCCCCATCCCCATCTCCTGGCCTGGCCTTAGCCCACCTCTGCACCCTGCCTCTGAGCCGGCTCATGACTAACGCAGGCCTGTCTTGGAGCCAATCGGTGCTGCCAGGTTTTCGGTTTCAAATTATCCCCTGCTTGGGCCAGAATGCTTGGATTTTTAGGCATGGCTGGGAGATGGACCTTCAGCCAAACTATGCTGTATAAAAGCGAGGGTCACAGCTGTGCTCAGCCATTGCACCAACCACAGCAATGAAACCCAGAGCGTGCACAGCCCCGGCTTCTGCACGAGGCACCCGGGGTGGATGAGGCCACCCCGCCCTGCCCCTTGCCCTGGCTCACTCCCGCATTTCCACTGGTGGCCTGGGACTGTGGCCTTGTGGTCAAGGGCTGCCGCTGCGGGAGTTGGTGCTGGAGACTCTCCTGTGGGATTAACGGGGTTTCTTCTTTATACTTTTTCTGTAGTTTCTAAATTTAATACAGTGAACAGATATTACGTGTATAATCAGAAAAACCAATAAGGAATATTTTTTCAAAATTGGAAAATAGGTTAAATAAACAAACCAGAACACCTTCGTGATTCCCAGCATTCTGAATCAACAGTTATTAGTGGTTGGTTTAACGTAATGTTGTAGAAAAAAATATAATAGAGAACAACTCCAGTGAACATTGGCTCCTGAGTCTGTCCACGGTGCCTGTGTTAGTTTCCCATGGCTGCTGTAGCTAATTACCACCAACCGGGTGCGTTAGAACATGACTGTATTCACTCACAGTTCCAGAGGCCAGAACCCCAAATCAGGATCGCTGGTGTGAAGTCAGGGTGTGGAGGGATCTAGGGGAGCCTCTGGTTCTTGCTTCTCCAGGCGTCTGGTGGCTCCAGGTGCTCCTTGGCTTGTGGCCGCATCACCCCACCTGTCAAGGCAGCACTGTCAGCTCTCTGTGCTCCGTCCTCACCTGGTCTCCCCCCGTGTGTGTGAGATGTCCTTCTGTCTCCTTCTTATATGACACTCTGGGATTGCATTCAGGCCCCACCTGGATAACCCAGGATAATCTCTCCACCTCCAGATCCTTAATCACATTTGCAGAGACCCTTTTTCCAAATAAGGTCATATTTACAGGTTCTAGGGATTAGAACGTGATACCTTTGGTGCCTGAGAGCCCTGGGCCCCCCTGCCTTGGCTGAGACACTGTCCCTACCTTGCAGGCTGCCCTTTAGGGCTGGAAATTGTCCCCCCAAGAAGATGCCCTTGCTTGCCGTCTAGGAGGCTGCATTTGGGGTCCTGTCCCGGGCAGGGAGGGGATGGGGACTGTGGCCTAAAGTTGCATTTCAGGGCCTGTGGCTCTGTTTTCTAGCTGAGAGCTGGCCGTGTGGGGCAGGGGTTGTGAACTCAGAGCCTGGGGGGTGGGGGGCGCAAATAATGAAAATGCGTGAAGGGCTTTTGGGGACTGGAGCAAACCGGAAACTGTGTGTTTCGTCTGAAGGGGGTGGCAGTCTTCAGACCGGCCCGGGTGGCCCGGCAGGAAGGCTTCTCTGGTATGCTCTTTTTTCAAGAAAAGCTGAAAATCTGGAGTTCCCAGGGAAATCGCCAGAGTTCGAAACGTTGGCACGAATACACGTGTTCTTTAAAACAGGGCCAGGCGAACAAGCTGTCTCTGTGTCAGGTTTGAATGAATCCTTGAGGGGATGCTAAAGAGCAGAGCGGACCCCTCACACCCTGGGCACCCACCCTGTAGCCCTCCCCACCCGCTCTGCTGAGTGCCTCGGCCCCTGCCCGGACTCTGACCAGGTGCTGGTGGGGACTGTCCCGGTTGCCAGGTGAGCAGCCCCTGGGGACCCCAGGTGAACAGCCAGACAGGATGCAGCCCTGAGCCCCCAGCCCAGCCCTATGTTCCCAGACAGGCGCTGAGTCTGGGGAAATGGGCGGCAAGAAGACTCCCTCCCTCCCAGGGGACAGCGAGGGACTCACTGACTCATGAATGTGTGGTTGGAATCTTCCAGGAAGTCCCCATCCCGTTCTCCCTCTCGGCTTGGGCGGGGCGGTAGCTCCTTCTGTCTCCGCAGGCTAACGGGACGGGGGTGACTTTGCAGGGATCATCCTAGGCAGGTGTTCCGGAACCTTCTCTCGGCCCGCCTGTCTGGGGTGTGGGGTAGAGGCTGGGCCGTGGAAGGCGAGGCAGGCGCACAGGAACTGGGCTTTTTAAACGCTTAAAGCCAAGGAAATTGCAGCATCGCGGGACGAGGAAAATGAAAGACTTTGGAAGTCGCCAGGAATTTGCCTGTGAGTTGGTTTCCAAGAGGCTAAGTTAAGCATCTCCGAGTGGCTATTAACAAGGAGCGGCGGGGCTGCGGGGGGCGGAGAGAGGCCACGCGGCGCAGGCTGCACGCCGGACCGGGAGCCACCGCCGAGCCAGGCCGGTCCCTGCGCCTGGGGCGGGCCTGGGGGCCTTGGGATCCCTTCGCGGCCCACCTCCGGCCCTCTCTCCTGCCTCTCCTGTTCATATTTCTCTCTTTTTGCTCCCTTTTCCCTCCCGTTCCGAAGAGACAATGCTACTTCAGTTTGGAGCACAAACATATGATCAGCACATGGAAATGTGGTAATTTGGATGCATTCGTGATTGCAACAGATTGAAGAAATTAGACCAGACAAAGAGTGTTTTTTGGAGGAGGAGGAGGAGGCAGAAAGAGGGAGGGCGACCGGGGGGAGATTGCCTCTGAACAGGGGGACGGACGCTGGGACTCCCGCCTGCTGCCAAATACGTCCGTAGGAATGGAGAGGGACCGGATCTCAGGTAGGCACACGGCCGCCTTCTCCCGTTTCTTGCCCGCCCTGCTCCCTGAATTCACAGCTTTATTTATGCTTCGGAAAATAAGCACCCAAGGGTCAGTTGTGCTCAGTTTTGTAGATATATTTCTTTTCTTTTGGACTGCTCTAAGTTCACGGGATGGAATGCTGTTCCAGAAGCTGAGCTCTGCTACTAAGTCTGGCTTTTATTTAGACTCTCCTCTCCCCTCCCTATTTCTCTTTCATTTTGCAACGTGCCACTTCTGCGTCTCACGACCACTGTGAATGCCGAGACTGTTGGCGCCGAAACCCAGGGGAGGGGTGGGGGGACCTGCTTTGGGCGCTCCCATCCGGGGTGGCAGTGGCGTCTGGGACGCTGGCTGATGGTTTGTTTGTCCACCCTGTGGTTGGTTTTTTTGCTGCCAGCCAAAAGTCTGTCTTAGAGGCCACCTTGGTCTCTTCCCTAAATAGCATTTCTGTGCCTTCCTGGCAGTTGATTACAGAGGCAGAAGCTCCCGGCGCTGAGGAGCCGTGCGTGTGTTTGGCTGTGCGCGCACGTGCGCACATTGGCAGGCCCCTTGGAACGGCACAGAGCCATGGGGAGGGGGCATGAACTGACGGGTGGAGAGAAAGGAGGCTCCCCTCTCTTTGTCACCCCAGTTAGAAAATCCTCACTTGCAGGCCAAGCCTCCTTAGTTCCTTCACTCACGCATGGTGTGCGGTGGCTGAGCTCTGGGCGGCAGCATCACCATCGGTAATTACTGTTAATTGCACTGCCTGCCGCTTCTGCTGCCCCAGGTGCTGGTGGACACAGTACAGGGAGGAATCCTAAGAGCAGGAACCACGCTCTGGGCTTCTGGTGTTAGGGCGACCCATGAGTGAGAGTGAGGCTAAGCATGTCACCCCACAAGCGCCATTGGTCCTGGTCTGTTGGTTGCCACTATATGTGTGTTGGGAGTAGGGAGGTTCTAGAGAGAACAGAGAGAAAGAAGGCCCATTTCAGTGGCTCCTCTGAAGGACAGTCCCCTCATCTACTGCTCCCAGGGCCACTCAGATTCCTGATGTGAAGTCAGGACCAGTGAGGCAGCCACCTAGAAGGGAGCCACTCTGATGCTGCCGACAGGGCATGTGCCATTGGGCATGCACAAACAGGATCGCAGACGGACCACGGGAGCTGGGGCAGCCACAGAGGTGGCAGGAGGCACGGCTGTGTCTCGTCTATGTTTGAGCTCAGTGATGTGTGCAGCTGGGGATAGGCGGGCGTGGAGCCAGGGCTCCCTGCTCTCAGTCTGGCTGGGGCTGCAGCGCAGGGGCTGCTGGAAGAGACCCTTGCCAGGCCTGGGTGAGTGGAGCCATCCTCAGAGTGGACCACCTCCAACAGGCAGCTGCACAGACAAGAGAGGGGCCTGCTGCCTCCTCAGCCACCAGCTCCAGGAGGACGATCGCTACACCAACTGGCAGGGGCCTTGGGGAGCCTCGGGTCCAGCCTTCGTTTTATAGGTGACCAAGCTCAGGTCTAGACAGGTGACCACCAGGGGATCTGAGAGCCAGACACAAAGGTGAGGGCTGGTGGTGGCTCTCTGGGGAATCGGAAGTGATGGCAACGTTGGGAACCTCACGGTCTAATTACTCTCCAGAGTGTTCATGAGCTGGACCAAGCGGTCTCTGAAAATGGTCAGCTCCGTGCCTCTAGGACTGCCCCCATCCTTCTGCACCATCCGAGGACAGCACTGCAAAGGGGAATGGGGACCTTCCCTCAGGATGTGCCTTGATGGAAGATTGGTACTTTCTTTTTTTTTTTTTTTCCTTTTTGTCTTTTTTTACTGACTGGTAACGGGATAGCAACCCTCGGTGTCGTGCCCGTACCGGGGACCGGCAACGGGATCGGAACCCTTGGTGTTGCGCCCGCACCGCGCTCAGCCAGTGAGTGGGAACCGGTCTGCACATGGGATCCGAAGAACCCTCGGTGTTGCGCCCGCACCACGCTCAGCCAGTGAGTGGGAACCGGTCTGCACATGGGATCCGAACCCTCGGCGGGAGCGCCGCCACACTCCCAAGCGGCGCACTCTCCAGTGCGCCACGGGGCCGGCCCAAGATTGGTACTTTCTATGAAATCCCCATTTAGATGTGTTTTCATTAAAAAAAACTTATTTTTTTTTTCAAAACTCTGTTGCAAACTGGCTACTATAAGAATAAGAATGAAAATCCCCAAGCTGTTTCTCTAACATGTCCCTCACCCTGGTCATCTTTAACCTTGGTCATTAATTGTCCAATTGAGCTCCTAATCAGTCCCTGGGGGAGTGAGTTCCTGTCCCGTCCCTGGCAGATGACTTTGAACAAGTCACTTGGTGGCCTCGGTTTCCTAACCTACAAAGTGAGGGAGTTGGATCAGTGTGGACCCAAGGTAGCATCCCCCCACCCCCAGTGAGCACCCGAGTGTGTCCCGAGCTTGGTGGGCCTGTGCCTCGCTGTGGGGCTCCCTCCCCGTCACTCTGGACATGCTGGCTCATGCCCCTTTGTCTCACCGTAAGGCAGTGTGACTGCTGCTTTGATCCCATTGCACTCCGGCTGGACGTGGGGCTGGGGGTGAGGATACCGTGCATGTGTGGACAGAGGCCTGCCCGCCACACTTCCACCCACTGGTCTCCAGATATAGCTACGGATGTGCCTGTGTCCCACTGGGCTGGCACTTAAGGTGTGTCCAGCCCCGGCCGCCCAGCAGCTCTCCAGGAAGTATTGGTGGGAGGGGCATGGCCCTGCTCTGATGGGTCCACAGTGATCTGCCCGGCTTCAGGAAGGGGCTTTGGGCAGGTGCTGGTGGCCTCAGGAGCCCTTAGATCTGCTCCCTCTTCCTGCTCTTGGAAGCACCTGGCTCCTGCCTGGTTTGTGAGCCTGGGGCCTGGGTCTTCTTCAGCCCCTCTGGGCTGTGGCCTTCCCCTGCAAAGATGCCAGAGGGATTGCCAGCAGGGCCGGCATGAGTCACGGAGTGGTGACTGGCCGCTGAGGCATGGAAGGCCGTTCATCCGGCCAAGGGTCGGGGGTTTTTTTGTTCTGGACTGGTTTTGTGGCTTTTACAAATTAAGCAGTTTTATCTTGTTCCAAGAGCTTGTATTTCAGGAGGGAGAGAATCTCCAAGAAGGGAACTTTCCACTGGGGAGCTGTTACCCAGCTTAGCTGGGCCCGGGCCATGTGGGTGAGCTGTAGGCAGGGAACGAGGAAGTCTCTGCAGGGTCATAAATGCTGGTGTGGGATCCTAGAAGGGCCTGGGCTGTGCTGTCCCTGGACATCTGCCCCTGACTGCCCAGTGCAGTGGGGCACAGAGCCAGAGTGCAGCCCTTCTCAGGGTGGGCCCTCTGTCATGGATGGGCAGGGAGCTGAATGAAGCCCCAACGGGGGTGGCGCCTCAGTCCTCACTTGTCCCTTCTGTCCCTCGCTTTGCTGCCTCTGATGGTCTCTGAGTCCCCTGGGGAATTCCTACCCCGGCCTGGACAGAAGCTGCAGGTTGTAAGCTTCCTGGTCTGCACTTGCCCTCTCTGGCTCGGCTTTCCTGTCTCCAGGAGGAGATGGTGGCCTGAAGCCCTCCTACCCTCCTCCTGCTCTGACCCGTGGGGATGGTGGTCCCTATAGTGGCTTTCTGGAGCCACCGTAACCAAGCACCACAACTGGGTGGCTCAAAACAGCAGAAATTTATGTACTCACAGTTCTGGTGGCCAAAAGCCCTGGATGAAGATGTGGACAGGGTTGGTTCCCTCTGGAGGCCCTGAAGGATAAGTGCCTCCAGGCCTCTTCCAGCTTGTGGGGGCTGCCAGCGCCCTCAGCGCTCCTTGGCTTGTGGCTGCATTGCTGCCATCTCTGCCCCATTGTCACTTGCCTTCTTTGGTGTTCCGAATCTCCCTCTGCCTTCCTCTTAGGACACTCGTCACTGTGTTCAGGGCCCACTGGGTAATCCAAAATGATCACATCTCAAGATCTTTAACTTAATTACATCCACAAAGACCCTTTTTCCAAATAAGGTCACCTTCACAGGCTCCAGGTAGATGTGAATTTTGGGAGCCACCACTCACACCCCCCACAGTCCCCATGTGTCCTGGATGCACAGATAGTCCCATGTCCGAGACCCCTTGCCGGCCTGCTCTGGGCCTTTGGTGTGGCCACCAGCCTTTTCCACATGGTCACTTACCCCTGGTGAGGTGTGGGAGACTTGGCCCGTGTGGAATTCCAGGAGTGGCCTAGAGCCCGCCCGGCTCCCCTTCCACACATCTTCCTGCCTGCGGTGAGCCCTGCTGTGCACCCCTGTCCCCCCCCACACTCAGCTGCCTGTGGAGGGGCAGGGGGACTGAGGCACAGGGGTAGTCCCCGAGACAGAGTGGACCTGGGGACTAGGCTCACAGAATGAGAGGTCCGCGTGATTTTTTTCCAAGTCCCAAATTGGGTCTGTCCAGAAATTTTTCTGATTCAATAATTTAGTTGTATGGAACGTCCTCTAATGAACATCGCATTGCTATGCATTAAAGAACTGCCTTAAATAACCACGTGGCATGAGATTGGTACTGTCCCAGCTGTGTGGGGCAGTCACCGAAGCCATTCTGGACTGCAAAGGCTCGGGGCACCCAGGGCTCTGTGCTGGACTCTGGACTCTTTTTAAAAAAATTGTAGTAAAATATACATAACATAAGACTTACCATTTTAACGATTTTTAGGTGTCCAGTTAGGTGGCTTTAAGTACATTTACAGTGTTGTGCACCCCACTCTCCACCTCCAGATCTTTTTCATCTTGCAAACGGTCCCCACTCTCCACCTCCAGATCTTTTTCATCTTGCAAAACTAAAACTCTGCACCCATTAGATATAGCATACATTATACGAAGTTATACGAGGGATTAACGGGGTTTCTTCTTTATCATTTACAGTGTTGTGCAACGGTCCCCACTCTCCACCTCCAGATCTTTTTCATCTTGCAAAACTAAAACTCTGCACCCATTAGACACTAATTCCCCATTCTGCCTTCTCCCCGGCCCCTGGTAACCACCGTTCTACCTTCCGTCCATGAATTTGACTACTCTAGGGACTTCACATAAGTGCAACCTTACAGTATTTGTCCTTTTGTGACGGGTTTATTTCACTGGCATAATGTCCTCAAGGTTCATCCCTGCTGTAGCGTGCGCCAGAATTCCCTTCCTTTTTAAGGCTGAATATTACATTGTGCGGATGGACCACGTCCTGTGTATCCAGTCATCTGTTGACGGACACTGGGCTGCTTCCACCTTTTGGCTGCTGTGAATGATGCTGCTGTGAACATGGGTTGCAGGCATCAGTCCAGGTCCCTGTTTTCAGTTCCTTTGGGTCTGTACCTGGGAGTGGAACTGCTGGGTTCCGTGCGTAACTTTTTGAGGAACGGCCGCACTGTTTTCCACGGTGACGGTACCGTCTTGCACTCCCACCAGCTGTGCTCAGGGCTCCAGTCTCTCCACACGCTTGCCCACGCTGTCGTTTTCTCTTTTATTGAGAGTGGCCATCCTAATGGATGTGAAATCATCTTCATAATCATATTGTGGCTTTGATTTGCATTTTCCTGATGGTTAGTGGTGCTGAGCACCTTTCCATGTGCATCTTGGCATTGCGCGCATCTTCTTTGGAGAAATGTCTCTTCAAATCCTTTGCCCATTTTTGAATTGAGTTGTTTATGTTTTTGTCGTTGAGTGTTAGGAGTTGTCTGTACATTCTGGACATTAACCCCTTATCTGCTATGCGATTGGCAGATGTTTTCTTCCATTCCTGGGTTGCCCTCTTACTTTGTTGATAATATTCTTTGATGCTCAAAAGTTCTAAATGTTGATGAAGTCCAATTTATCTGTTCTATTCTTTCGTTGCCTGTCCTCCTGGTGTCATGTTCAAGACATCACTGCCAAATCCAATGTCATGAAGGTTTTTCTCTATATTTCCTTTATTTAATTTTTTTTTTGGTGGCGGGGTGGTGTGGTGAGATTGGCTGTCTGTGTGTCAGGGCGTGGGGGCCTTAGTGTCCATCAGTCTGTTCCCACGCTCAGCTCTCCTTCTCAGGAAGCCTCTCTGTCCCTTTTCTCCTTCTTTGCATCTGCTGCCTCCTGCTCAGAGTTGGTCACCCTGGAGTCCTCCCCTCTGATTTGGACACAAGCCTCTGTCCTGAGTCTGCCATCCAAACCTTTGTGCCCTAAGCCCTCCAGCACAAGTGTCAGCTTTACCACCCATGTGTGGATTCCACTGTGACCCACTCAGTGGCTGAATTAAGAACCCCCAGTCCTTTTTTGGGTGTGTATGTGGGTTTTTTCTGTGTATGTGTGTGTGTGTGCGTGTGCGCGCACGCACACGCAGCTGGCCAGAACAGGGATCCGAACCCGTGACCTTGGGGTTATAAGGCTGAGCTCTAAACAACTGAGCTAACTGACCAGCCCTCCCTTCTATTCCCCTAGGAACGGGAGGCCGGCCTTACCCTTAGCAGAAGTGGAGCGTGGGGTCCTCAGCCTTCCCTGCCTCTTGGTGCTCTAGGGGTTGGCTCGTCACCCCAAGAAGCACTTGCCATCCTTATACAGCATCCCACACCCTCCTCCCCGCCCCCACCTCTTCTTCCAAGGGGACATCTCTGCCTCCCTTCCTCCCCCTCCCCCATCCCCACACACATGGTCAGGTCAACCCAACAACCTGTGACCTCAGCATTACACACATACACTTCCCTTGCTTGTAATTCATTGGTTCATTCATTCATTTATTCATTTAACAAATGGGTGCTCTCTGTGTACTTGGCACTGGGGTACAATGGAGAACAAAACCAGACAGTCTTTGTCTTCATGGAACTGCATGAGCACAGAGTCACATCAACAGATGTAGGATACTGGCAGTGACCAGAGTTGCAAAGGGGAGACCTGTGGTGTATGGGAGCCTGAGGTTGGGGTAGGCCAGGTCAGGAAGGGCTCCCCGGGGGAAGAGACCTTTGGGCTGAGCTCCAAAGGGTGAGGAGTAAACCAGGCTCAACCAAGCATGCGTGGGGTAGCATCACAGGCAACGGCAGCTGCGCAAAGGCCCTGCACTGTGAGGGTCCAAGAGGCAGTGGGAGTCGGGGTTGAGAGAGGCCTGTCTAGGCTACAACTTCCTAGCGGCCGTAGAGGCTTTCTTCTCAGTCTTGCAGGTTACAGGGGTCTGTCTCTCCCTCTCTGCTGTGTCCCAGTGTCTTGCTCAGTGCTGGCACATGGCGGGGCCCTGTGACACCTGTTGAGTGGAGAATCAGAAGGCCATGGAAGGCGGAGTGGCTCCCGGACGTGGTCTTGTTGGGGACTCAGCCTTCAGCTGCACACTCCGCAGGGGGTGTTGGTGTCCGTTCTGGGGCTGCCTTGGCTCAAGCCCACCCTGACAGGGAACCCAAGAGTCCCCCGAGGGGGGTCCTAAAGCCCAGGGCTGGTCTGGCCCAGTGTGCAGGAAGGGCAAAGTTGGTGAGTTCTGATGAGCGGGGGCTGGGCAAGGGATGGGCGTGGGGGTGGGTAGATCTCTTAACCAGTGGCCCAAGTTTGGAGGACTGTTTTGGGCCCCGGGCTACACCTTGAACTCAGGACCGAGAGCAATGCAGATTTCAGCTCACAGAGGTGTCTCTGTGCTTGTGGAGTTGGGACGTGCCTTTATACCTCTGCTCCATGGACCCACCTCCCTTCTTTTTTTACAAATAGGGAACTGACTTGAGCAAAGCTGTGATTTAGCAACACACCCCTTGGAATCGGTGAAGAGGCACCGGCTCTGAGACTTTGCTATGAGAACTTGAAAATGCTGGCTGGCTGGGCCCATCTGCCAGAGCAGGTGGTGTGGTGGGGCCGCGGGCTGGGGATGGCAGTGGTCCCCACCCAGGACGCCATGTCAACGCTGCTTTCCTAACTCCAATGACCCGCTTGCCTCCTCTGCTCGAGTTCACCGCAGGCCATCAGGTCCTCAGCAGACACAGGTTGTTCCCGCTTACCTGGCGAATATTTATTGGGTTCTTGGCCTGCAATGAGGAGCGCAAAAGACACAGTCCCTGGTCACTTGGGACTTACAGTCTGAATGGGATGTCAGGAAGTAAACAAATAAACAAATCGGTAGATGAGGTTAGACAAGAAGAGACTAAGTACATACAGATGGTGTGACTGCTGCAAGGTGTGTGCGGGCGGGGGACCATCACAAGTCCTCCCTAAGGGGTGGCACTGAGCTGACTCTTGAAGGACCCGACCAGGCCAAAGTCCAGGGGAAGGAAGAGTGTCCAGGCAAAGGGGACAGCAAGTGCAGAGGCCCCGAGGTTGAAACCTCAGGCTGGAGTGCGTCATTAAGGGGAAGGGCAGGTGGGAAGCTGGCGGGGTAGGCGGGGCCTCGGAGGCCCTGGCCAGGGCTGGTTCTGTTCTCGGTGTGGTGGGACCTCAGTGCCCTGCGGCTGCTGACAATGGCCGGTGGCAGAGAGGGAGGAGAAGCAGGGAGGCCTGGAGGGGAGGAGGCCGCTGCATCGCTGCAGTTGGAGACGGAGGGTGTCTTTGATTGCTGGGTGGACCCAGTGGTGGAAGAGGCCACCGGATCTGAGTGGAGGCCAGCTCTGCCCAGCCTTGCCCTGCCCTGCCCTGTCCTGGGGGCTGCTGTCTGTAGGAGGGAGCACTTGTGGTGTCTGAGCCTGGAGCCTACTGTCTATGGTTTGGTGGCTTGGCTGAGGCTAAAGTGTCCTGAGTCCTGGGAAGACATCCCCAGGAGCCGGCAGGCTGCAGGTGGGAATGTGGCGGCAGAAGGGAAGCCTTGCTCGGAGCCTCGTTCCCTCATGTCTTGTGGGGTTCTGTGGCTCAGGCAGGGGATGGTGAGCCCAGAGTCATGCACCAGAGGCCCCCCGGTGTCCCCAACCCATGCGGCGGCCCTTGTGCTTGGTGCTTGAGGACTGATGTCCCATCCCACCGGCCTCTGGGTGTGGAAATCCAGAACATTGTCAACTGTCCCTTGGAGCTGAGGTTCAGTTAGAACCCCCCTCCCACGATTGAAGCACCAGCCAGGGCTGAGGGTTCTGATAGCGTCCAGTAGGAGACGAGGGCTGCAGACTCAGGTGGCTGCAGCGTGTCCAGGCAGGGGATGGAGGCTGAGGACTGATGTCCCATCCCACCGGCCTCTGGGTGTGGAAATCCAGAACATTGTCAACTGTCCCTTGGAGCTGAGGTTCAGTCAGAACCCCCCTCCCACGATTGAAGCACCAGCCAGGGCTGAGGGTTCTGATAGCGTCCCCGGGCGAGGCCAGTAGGAGACGAGGGCTGCAGACTCAGGTGGCTGCAGCGTGTCCAGGCAGGGGATGGAGGTAAAGCGCAGGGTTGGCTGCAGCCCCCTGCCCTCCTGCTCCCTCCCCAGCTCCATGTCCCACTGGACTTCCTGCCCTTGCCCCTCTGCATCTGTCTCTCCCCACGGGTGGACCCTCCAAGACTGCCCTCCTGGCTGCCTCCCCACGTCTTCTCCTTGAGGACAGACCCCTCCCTCCACTGTGCCCCCGGGCTTCACTGTGTGCTGCCCAGGAAAGGTGGGCTTGGGGAAGCTGGCCCTCTCAGGGTGCCCGCTGTGTGCCCAGCGTCTCCCTCTGCTGCTCAGATACTCCTGGGAGCCGGGCCCGCCTCACACTGTAGGGCTGGTGCAGGAAGGAAGGGGCTGCTCAGGGAACCAGCTCTCCTGCCACTGCCGGCCCCCAGGGTTTGGATGGCAGGGAGGGACACCCTTTGGAGGAGCCATGATGTGGGCTCATGGATCACGGGACCAGCACCACCCCCTGCTCGTGAGGGCTCCGAGCTGCTACCTCCCCAGCTCCTGAGATTTGGGGCCAGCTCTTTAGTTGGCTTGGGCTTGGCCAGGCCCTCGGGCAGCCTTTCGTGGGTTCTTCCTTCATCCTTTTCTGGGCAGTGTTTCTGCCTGACCATTGCGGGGTCCTGGGGACGAGAAGCACAGGTGTGATTGTCAAGCAGCAGAAGCGTCTCCGTGGGGCCCAGGGCCTCTCCTTTCCGTGGCTTCACTCCTGGCTGGTCTCCCTCCCTGTCCCTGTGCTCCAGATTCTCACACTGGGCAGCCCTCAGTCTGGACTTTGCCACCCACTTCTGTCCTCCTTAGCCCCGGATGGCTTGTCCCTCCAGCCAGCACGCAGGGTCCAGCAGGGGTCCTGGTGCTGTGTCCCAGGTAGCAGATTCAATCCAAGGATTCAGTCTCTCAGCTCACAGCGGATGTCACCATTGGTAATAATTAAAGAACTTCTGACTTCAACATATGTACACATTCAAGGGTCTTCAGAGTGTCCTGGTACTGATGTTATCATGTCCAGGGGAGAGAGGAAGGGGCTGGGGTGAGGGTGGGCTGAGGACTGTGCTCTACCTGGAGAGGGTGGTCTCGGGCCGTGACTCTGATGTGTTTATGGGTAGACAGGGGTGTCCACTGGGGATTGGATGCTGAAGTGTGGGCAGGGGGGGTTGTTTTCTGGAGATGCATCAGCACCCCGAGATTTACCGCAGTGGCCGGCCCAGCCTTGGGAGGCAGGACAGGGGATGGCTGCTGGAAGGAGGGGGAGGACACAGGTGCACAAAGCCTTTCGTCCAGCAGGTGGTGGTGCAGGCTCTCCAGAGCCCAGCTCTCTGGGGTTTGCATTTTTGCTGAATTTGTGTCAGAAGCTGCCCCTGGTGTAGTTTCCACTGACTGTGGCTGCTCACTGCAGACGAGGAGGGTGGCAAGTGGAGAGAATGGGAACACCGAGGGGACAGAAGGAGCCTCCTCCGGCTCAGGTGCGGGGAGCGAGCCCTTGGGATTCCTGTCCCAACAGGGTGGGGCAAGTGAGGGTTGGAAGCTCAGGGACTGGGGAAGGCTGGGTCTTCGGAGAAAAGGAGGGGTCTTCTGCCACCTTTTTTGTTTTTGTTTTTCTTTTTTCCTTTAAATAATCCAAAGAGATGAAAACCACCTCTTTTATTGTAGTTTATTTTTCATATTTTGGGTTGATATGTCTCGATCTCTTTTGAAGTTTTCTGACTTTCTACTATGAAAATTTTCAAACATAGGGCCGGCCCAGTGGCGCACTGGAGAGTGCGCTGCTTGGGAGTGCGGCGGCGCTCCCGCCGAGGGTTCGGATCCCATGTGGTGACCGGTTCCCGCTCACTGGCTGAGTGCGGCGCGGGCGCAACACCGAGGGTTGCGATCCCGTTGCCGGTCCCTGGTATGGGCGCGACACCGAGGGTTGTGACCCCGTACCGGTCAGTAAAAAAAAAGACAAAAAAAAAAAGGAAAAAAAAAAAAAAATTCATGGCAATTCATGCCCCAACCAGCAATGCATGCGAGCACCTGTCTCCTGGCATCCTCCCCAGCACGGGCTGGTGGTGCCCCTCTTCTTAACTCTGCCAAGTCCATTGCTGATGTTTTCACGTGAACCTCCTGGGCCACCAACAGGGGTGAACATCTTGTGACATTTTCACAGATTATTTGACTGTCCTCTTCTGAAAAGTACCAGAGCTCATTTTCATTACACCTTTACAAATTGAGCTAACTTCATTTTTAAATTTTAAGTTGTAGGGGCTCTCTGTATTTTTCAAGGAGTTAATTACCTGTCATGTGTTACCAATATTTTTTGTAGTTGTCTTCTGCCTTGGTAATAACAACATAATACCATAAACAGCTCCTGAGTGTTTTTCTTATAAGGCTTCCGAATTCCAAAATTAAATACTCTCAATTTTCCTAAATGTATTAGTTTTTATATCTAGAGCTTAAGCCATGAAATTCATATTTCTATGGTTTCTAGAGTTAGCTAACTTTGTTCTCACACAGATGGATAGCCCATTATGCCCGTCACTTATTAAATCAACTACATCTTTTCCCAAGTGAACTGAAACGCACCTTAGGCCTTATATTAGCAGTATATGTAGAAATACACACTCAGATGTATTCAAGTTCCTGTGACATTCCTCTTATCTATTTGTCTGCTCCTGTGTCATACATTTCCTATCTGATTTCTGTGCCTTACAGTAGACTAATTTCCAAAGTTTTCTTGGCTATTCTTAGATAGCCTGGATATTTAGATATTATTACAAAAGATACTTTTTTACAAATAAACCTTAAAATAGGGCCGGCCCGGTGGCGCACTGCTACAGTGCGCCGCTTGGGAGTGTGCCGGCGCTCCCGCCGAGGGTTCGGATCCCACATACAGACCGGCTGCTCACTGGCTGAGCGAGGTGCAGGGGCAACACCGAGGGTTGCGATCCTGTTGCCGGTCCCGGTCCAGTACGGGCGCGACACTGAGGGTTGCGATCCGTTGCCGGTCACGAAAAAAGACAAAAAAAGGAAAAAAAAAAAAAAAAAAGAGACTGCCAGATCTTCTCCCAAAGTGGCTGTAGTATTTCGCACTCCCAAAACACATGAGTTCCAGTTGCTCCCAATCCTCACCACCATTTGGTGCTTTCACTCTTAAATGCTAGTCACTCTGGGGGGGAGTGTGGTGACATCTCAGTGTGGCTCTAACTTGTATTTGCCTGATGACTGATGCTATTGAACACGTTTTTGTGTACTTACGAGCTATTCATATTTTCTGCATGGTGAAATGTCTTTTCAAATCTGTTGCCCACTTTAAAATTGGGTTGCTTGGCTTTTTCTTATTCTTTCTGGGTACTGATCTTTTGTCATATGTATGTTTTGCAAATATTTTATTCCCATCAGTGGCTTGCTTATTCACTTTCTCGATGGTATCTTTTAATAAGCAAAAGTGTCATTTTAATTTGATGATGTCTAATTTAACAAGTTTCTTTCTTTGTGGTTATCATTTTCTGTGATCTTTATTAGAAACCTTTGCCTACACCAAGTTGCAAAGATATTTTCTTTTTTTTTTTTCCATTTTGTCTTTTTTCGTGACCAGTAACGGGATCGCAACCCTTGGTGTTGCGCCCGCACCGCGACCGGCAACGGGATCGCAACCCTCGGTGTCGCGCCTGCACCATGCTCAATCAGTGAGCGGACCGGTCTCTATATGGGATCCGAACCCTCGGCGGGAGCGCTGCCGCACTCCCAAGCACCGCCACGCTCCACCGAGTGTGCCACCGGGCCGGCCCTGCAAAGATATTTTCAATGCTTTCCTTTAAAAGGTTTATTAGTTGTAGCTTTTTGAATCAACTTTTGTGTATGGTGTGAGGTAGGGGGGGTCAAGGTTTGTTTTGTCATTGTTTTATGTGTATATCCAGTTGTTACTACTTTATTTGTTGAAAAGAGGTTTGTTCCCCCATTGGGTTGTTTTGGCACCTATGCTGAAAGTTAATTGAATATTTGAGTGTACGTGTATATCTGTGTTCTCTTTTCTGTTCCCTTAATTGTTCTACTTTGCCAGTACCACATTCTCTTGATTACTATAGCTTTATAAAGTCTTTGTATCTGTTAGTATAAGTCTTCTCACTTTGTTCTTTTTAAAAATTGTTTTGGCTATTCTAAATTCTTTGCATTTTAGGGGCTGGCCCGTGGCTCACTCGGGAGAGTGCGGTGCTGAGAACACCAAGGCCACGGGTTCGGATCCTATATAGGGATGGCCGGTTAGCTCACTGGCTGAGCGTGGTGCAGACAACACCAAGTCAAGGGTTAAGATCCCCTTACTGGTCATCTTTTAAAAAAAAAAAATAAATAAATAAAATAAATTCTTTGCATTTTCATATAAATTTTAGAATCAGGTTGTCAAATTTAATGAAAAATTCACTAGGTTACATTTGGGTTTGTGTAAATCTATAGATTAGTTTGGGGGGAATTAATATCCTAACAATATTGAATCTTCTGGTTCATGAACATGGTAATTCTTTATTTTTTCAAATTTCTCTCAACAGTGTTTTGTAGTTTTCAGTATAGAGGGCTGGCACTGCATTTGTTAAATTCGTTCTAAGTATTTTACATTGTTTGATATTATAATACATGAATGATTTTCTATTGACCCTCTTGAAGTGCAATTTCTGTACCACAATGAAGATCCATTTGAAGTGGATAATTTGCTGAGTTTTTGCAGTTGTATACATCTGCAAAACCACCACCACAATCAAGGTATTTTGTGCCCCTTTGCAGCTCCCCTTCCTATACCCAGCCCCAGGCAACCACTGATCCCTGCGTGTTAGTTTCCACATTTGAGAGTTTTATATAAATGGAATCATACCTATGTGTTCTTTTTTGTTTAGCCTCTTCTACTTGGCATAATATTTGAAAGATTCATCCATGTTGCAGGTACTGGTAGCTCCTTCCTTTTTATTGATCAATAATATTTCATTTAATGGACATAACTCATTTTGTTTACCCATTTACCTGTTGGTGGACGTTTGGGTTCCTTATAGTTTTTGGTTATTGTGAATAAAGCTGTTATGACCATTTGTGTACAAGTCATTTTGCGAACATATGTTTTCATTTATCTTAAATAATTACCTAGGGATGGAATGACTAGGGTGTATAGCAAGGGTGAGTTTCACTTTTTAAAGAAAATGCTAAATAGTTTTTTAAGTGACTGCACCATTTCACACTTCCACCAGTAATTTATGAGGTTTCAGTTGCTTTACATCTTCACTAAAACTTACTACTGTGAGTCTTTTAAATGTTAGCCATTCCAGAGTGCAGGAGGTGGTATCTGACTGTGTTTTTATTTTGTATTTCTCTGATGACTGATGATGTCACACATCTTTACAGGTGCCTATTAGCCATTTATATAGCTTCCTTTGTAAAATGTCTGTCCAAATCTTCTCCCTTTTTAAAATTGGGCTGAGTCACGTATTCTTTATGTATTCTAGATACAAGTCCTTTGTCAGATATACGAGTATGTATTGTGAATATTCCTTCCCACTTTGTTCCTTGCCTTTTTGCTTTCTTATTTCAGTGAGCAAAATAATTTTATTTTGACAAAGTCTAGTTTATCAATTTTTTCTAGTATGGTTTGTGCTTTTTGTGACCTATGTAAGAAATCTTTGCTCACCCTGAAGTCAAAAAAAAAATGTTTTCCTATGTTTTCTTCTGAAAATTTCATAGTTTTATATTGTTTTGTTCTATAATCCATTTAAAATCAATTTCTGTACATGGTTTGAGGTCAGCCTTTTTTTTTCTTCTGTATTGACATCCAGTTATTCTATCACCATTTGTCAAAAAGACATTCCTTACTCTATCAAGTTACCTTGAAACCTTTGTTGAAAATCAATTGACTATATATGTGGGTCTATTTTGGGACTGTACCATGTTTTATTGATATCTATTTTTTTCTCAGTACCACATGTCTTAATTAATGATGCTTTATAGTAAGTCTTGAGATAACATCTCCCAACATGTCAAAAACATTAGTTTAAATATTCTAAGTCCTTTGAATTTTTTTAACATTTTAGAAATAGCTTGTCAACTTCTACAAAAATGTGGTGTGAATTTTGATTGAGATTGTGTTGAATCTATACATCAATTTAGGGAGAATTGACATTTTAATAATATTGAGTCTTTTCATCTTATAAATATGGTATGTCTGCATTTAAAAATATTTTTCAGGGCCGGCCCATGGCTCACTTGGGAGAGTGTGGTACTGATAACACCAAGGCCACAGGTTCAGATCCCATATAGGGATGGCCAGTTAGCTCACTTGGGAGAGTGTGGTGTGCCTTGTTGCATTGGTTAGAACTGCTAGTACATCACTGAACAGAAGTGGTGAGTGAACATGCTTGTCTTATGCCAGAACTTATAATGCTAATTCTAGATTTATTATATATGCCCTTCGCCAGATTGAGGAAATTCCCTTCTATTCTTAATTTGCTGAGTTTTCAGCATGCATGGGTATTGACTTTTATAAGTGTTTTTTCTGTGTCTGTTGAAATTATCATTGTTTTCTCCTTTATTCTGTTAATACTGTGAATTACAAAGATTGATTTTTTAATATTAAACTAACCCTGCATTCCTGGAATAAGTCCAAATTTGTTGTGATATATAATCCTTTTATATATTGGTGGTTTTGATTTGCCTAGTTTTTTGTTAAGAATTTTTGCATGTAAATTTATGAGGGATATTGGTGTGGTTTTCTGTTTGTCTGTTTGTTTTGGTATGTCTTTGTCAGAGCTATTTTGGCCTTATAAAATGAGTTTGGAAGTATTCTCTTTTCTCTGTTTTCTGCAAAAGTTTGCATAAGATTGCTGTTATTTCTTCTTTAAATGTTTGATAGAATTCACCAAGGAAGCCATCTGTACCTAGAGTTTTCTTCTTGGAAGGTGTGTTTTTTTTTTTAAATTACAAATTCAATTTAATACAGAGCGAGAGAGAGAATTATTCAGATTTTTTACTTCCTTTTGTGTTAATTTTTTTTTCCTTTTTGTCTTTTTTACTGACTGGTAACGGGATCGCAACCCTCGGTGTTGCATCCGCACCACGCTCAGCCAGTGAGCAGGAACTGGTCTCTATATGGGATCCGAACCCTCGGCGGGAGCACCACCATGCTCCCAAGCAGCGCACTCTCCAGTGCGCCACCGGGCCGGCCCTTTTGTGTTAATTTTGATAAATTGTATTTTGGAGAAATTTGTCCATTTCATGTAAGTTGTTGAGTTTATTTATATGAAGTTGTTCATAATATTTTCTTGCTATCATTTTAATGTCTATAGGATCTGTACGGATAACATTTCATTCTTTTTTTTTTTTTTCTTTTTGTCTTTTTTACTGACTGGTAACGGGGTTGCAACCCTCGGTGTCGCGCCCGTACTGGGGACCGGCAACGGGATCGCAACCCTTGGTGTTGCGCCCTGCAGCGCGCTCAACCAGTGAGCGGGAACCAGTCTCCACATGGGACCCGAACCCTCGGTGAGAGCACCGCCGCGCTCCCAAGCGGAGCACTCTCCAGTGCGCCACCGGGCCGGCCCAACATTTCATTCTTAATATTGTTAATTTATGTTCTCCACTTCTCTGTTTCTCTCATAAGTCTAGCTATGAGTTTATCAATCTGTAGATCTTTTTAAAGAATCAGCTTTTGACTTTTTAAAAAAAATATTTTTCATTTCCTTGACTTCTGTCTTATCTTCATTACTTCCTTCTACTTACTTTGGTATATTAGTCAGAGCCCAGTCAGGAAACAGAAACCACACCAGTAATTTGAATAACAACTTGCAATATAAAGTATTATTAACTGGTGAAAGGTGATTAACTGCTAAAAGGAGTAACAAAGGTGTGATATAAAAAATATATATTTTGGGCCGGCCCGGTGGCGCACTGGATAGTGCGCCGCTTGGGAAGCGCGGCGGCGCGCCCGCCGCGGGGTCGGATCCCACACACAGACCGGGTCC
>NW_007727577.1:307637-337447 GCF_000696425.1 Galeopterus variegatus | reverse complement strand
CCGTTGCCGGACACAGAAAAAAGATAAAAGACAAAAAAAAAAAAAAAAAAAAAATATATATATATATATTTGGTTTCTGCCTCCCCCCCACCCCCCTTTCTGGCACACAGCTCTTAAAACCCTTGAAATCTCCTCCGTGATAAGTGTCTTTTTGTATGCTGATGAGTTGACTGGTGGCTGGGGCTCCTGGGTAGCTTCTGGATTAGGACTGGTTGTTAGGGGAACCAACCTTGTGATTAGAGGGCTAGAAATTTCAGCCCCACCCATTGACCTAGAGGGAAAAGGATATGAAGATTGAGTTAATCACCAATATATAGCCAATGATTTAATCAATCACGCCTATGTAATGAAGCCTTCATAAAAACCCAAAAGGAGAGGGTTTGGAGACCTTTGTGTTACTGAACACCTGGAGGTGTTGGGAGGGTGGTGTGCTGAGAGGGCGTGGAAACTCTCTTCCCCTCCCCCTATACTTTGCCCGGTGCATCTATTCCATTTGGCTGTTCATTTGTGTCCTTTGAAATATCCTGCGTAATAAATTGGCAGTAGTAACTAAACTGATTTCCTGGGTTCTGTGAGCCACTATAGCAAATTATTGAGAAGGAGATCTCAAGAATCTCCAATTTTTTTTTTTTTTTTTGTTTGTTTGTTTTTGTGACCGGTAAGGGGATACCCTTGGCTCGGTGTCGTCTGCCCCTCAGCCAGTGAGCGCACCAGCCATCCCTATATAGGATCCAAACCTGCGGCCTCAGTGCTCCCAGTGCCGCACTCTCCCGAGTGAGCCACGGGTTTGTAGCCAAACTGGGCAGAAATTGTAGGTAACTTAGAGACCCACTACTTGCGATTGGTGTTTGAAGTCAGGGACGCTCTTGTGGGACTGAGCTTTCAACCTGTGGGGTCTTTGCTAACTCTGGTTAGTGTCAGAATTGAATTGAATTGAATTGTAGGACACCCAGTTGGTGTCTACTGAGAACTGGAGAATTGCTTGTCATGGGGAAAAACCTACACATCTAGTGTCAAAGGGAAGTATTGAGTGTTGTGAATGAGAGTAGAGAGAAAAAAAGTTGTTTCTCAATGTAAAAGAGGACTCTGAGCCCATACTGTCCAGCTGCCACAACAAAAACAAGAAAAAGAGGAATATAGAAACAGCAAATACTAGAAGCAGCCACTTTAGAAGAAGACATGGGGGGAAAGCTTCACAACACTGGATCTGGCGATGGTTTCTTGGATATAACTCCAAAAGCACAGGGCAGCAAAAGAACAAATAGATAAGATGGATTTCGTCAAAATTAAAAACTTTTGTACATCAAAGAACACCACGAACAGAGTGAAAAGGCAACCCACAGAACAGGAGAAAATATGTGCAAATCATGTGAGATAAGGGATTGCTATTCAGAATATATAAAGAACTCCTACAACTAGGGGCCAGCCCGGTGGCGCACTGGATAGTGCGCCGCTTGGGAAGTGCGGCGGCACTCCCGCCATGCCATGGCGAAAGAATAGGCTCTCCAACAAATGGTTTTGGGACAACTTAATCTCCACATGCAAAGGAATGAAGTTGACTCTCACCTCATATCATATACAAAAATTACCTCAAACTGGATCAGTGCCCTAAATATAATGGATAAAACCATAAAATTCTTGGAAGAAAACATAAGGATAGATCTTCATGACCACAGACTTGACGATGGATTCTTAGATGTAACACCAAAAACACAACCAAAAAAAAGAAAAAAAATCAAATATACTGTATTTCATCAAAATTAAAAACTTTTGTGAATCAAAGGGCATTATCAAGAAAGTGAAAAGACAATCTATAAAAAGGAAGAAAATATTTTCAAATCATACATCCAATGAGTTTAATATTCAGAATACATAAAGAACTCCTACAACTCAACCACAAAAAAAGCAAACAACCCAATTCAAAGATGGACAAAGGACTTGAATAGACATTTCTTCAAACAACACATACAAATGGCCAATAAGCACATGAAAAGATGTTCAACATCACTAACTATTAGGGAAATGCCCATCAAAACCACAAACAAGGGCCGGCCCGGTGGCGCTCCCGCCGAGGGTTCGGATCCCACATATAGACCGGTTCCCGCTCACTGGCTGAGTGAGGTGCAGGCGCGACACTGAGGGTTGCGATCCATTACCGGACACGAAAAAAGACTAAAAGGAAAAAAAAAAAAACACAAGCAAATACGACTTCACACCCATTAGGATGGCTGTTATTTGAACGAGTGTTGGTGGGGATGTGGGGAAACTGGAACCCTGTGCATTGTTGGTGGGAATGTAAAATGGTAAGACTGCTGTGAAAAACATACAGTGGCTTCTCAAAAAATTAAGCATAGAATTACCATATGATCCAGCAATTCCACTCCTGGATATATACCCAAAAGAATTGAAGATATTTACACACCCGTGTTCATAGCAGCACTTTTCACAGCAGCTAAAACATGAAAATATCAACAGTGTCCATCAACAGATGAACAAGTAAACAAAATGTGGTCTATCTACGCAATGGAATGGTATGCAGCTTTAAAAATGAAGAAAATCCTGACATGCTGCAACGTGGATGCACCCTGAGGACATGGTGCTAAGTGAAATGAACCAGCCACAAACGAGCTACTGAACCTCAGTCCTGCTGCCTGCCTAGTACAGAAACCCTGGCTTGGCTCACCAAAATCTGTTACCAAAACCAAGTCTGGCTGCCTGTCCCCAAACAAAAACAAATGACCCAAAAGTCAAATCGTTGGTGAAAATGCAAGTCTGCTTTAATTCATGAATACCAGCGACCTGAGGAGGGATGGTGGGCTGACCCATCTCTCTGATAAACCTGAAGGAACATGGCCAGGCTAAAGCCATCTGCAAGACTCACATTTACTGAGGGGTTTTAAAAGAGGGGGCGCTGAGGGAATGGGATGTGGGAAATGAAAAGCAGGAGGGAGGGGGACGTGAGCTGTCGGGGACACATGTCAGGGCCCAGGTGCAAGGTCTCGCCAAGGTTCTCTCTGGCTTCTGTTCTTGTCCTTGACGTTTTCTTTTTTTTTTTTTTTGTCTTTTTCCGGGTCCGGCAACGGATCGCAACCCTCAGTGTTGCCCCCGGACCGGACCGGGGACCGGCAACGGGATCACAACCCTCGGTGTTGCTCCCGCACCTCGCTCAGCCAGTGAGCAGGAACCAGTCTGTATGTGGGATCTGAACCCTCGGGCGGGAGCGCCGCCGCGCTTCCCAAGCGGCGCACCATCCAGTGCGCCACCGGGCCAGCCCTTCCTTGACGTTTTCTTAGGGCCCTGCTGGGTTTTGATCTGCTTCAGGGTGGAATCAGCACAGCTTTTGGACGTCTTCCTTGGTTTCTCAGGGTCTGGATAGTACGGGTCTCGTGGTAAGTCTGCAGCTCCAGGCTGGCTGGAAAACAACTTTATGTAAATAATGTCATCTCGCCACATAACCAAGTTTCAAAATATCAAACAACCATGGGAAAAGAGGGAACTCAGAGAAATGCACACCGGGAAAAATGTGTGTCCTTTTTTTCTAAAGCCCATGCAGTTTTAGGTCCCGACATGGTTTTCAGGTTTTGCTTTATATATGTTGAAGCTCTTTTGGTTAAGTACATGCACATTTATGATTCTTATGTCTTCTTGATGAATTGATCCTTTTATCCTGATGAGACGTACTCCTTTATCTCCGGGAATAATTCTGTCTTGGAGCAAACTTTACTGATATTTATACAGTCTTTCCCGTCTTCTTATACTTGCTGTTTGCAATGTATATCTTTTTCCAAGCAGAAAATGTCACCCTGTGTTCATACTCAAAATGCATCTTTTGTGGGTGGCGTATAGTTGGGTCTCGCTTTTCTATCCATTTTGACAACCTCTGCCTTTTAACTGGAGTACTCAGGCCATTTTTATTTAATATAGGTATGGATTTGACTGGGTTTAGGTCTACCACCAGCTTAGTCTTTGTTTTTTATTCCATTTTCCTTTCTTGCCTTCTTTTAGGTTAATTAAATATTTTTTTAGAATTCTATTTTAATTTATATTTTGGCTTTTTAATTATATCTCTTTGTATTGTTATTTAAGTAGTTGCGTTATGGATTCTAATTGATATCCATAACTTTCCACAGTCTACTTAGAATTCATATTGCATTTCTTCATGAAAAAAAAATTAAGAACCATACAACTCTATGGATTCTATGTACTACCTCCCACTCTGTAAGTGTTAATTGTTAAACATCTATTACATCTATATTTTTAAACTAGACAATACAAAAATACCATTTCTGCTTTAAACAGTTTAATGCATTTTAAAGAAATTACGAGTAAAAGACAGTCTTTTATATTTCTCATCTATTTGCCATGTCCTGTGCTCTTCCATCCTTCCTGCAGAGCTGAGTTTCTAAGTTTCTGTCTGGTATCATTTCTCACCAGTTTGGAGAAGCTGTTTAGCTTTTTTTTTTTTTTTGTAGTGTGGGTCTGCCGGAAGCTTCTCTCATTTTCCTTGATCTAGAAATCTCTTTCTTTCACTTTCAGTCTTGAATGATCATTTTGCTGGACATAGAGTTCTGAGATGATGGTTTTTTTCTTTCAGGACGTTAAAGGTATTGTTCCAATGTCTTTGGCCTACACTGTTTCTGACGAAAAATTAGCGTTCGAATAATTACTTCCCTACAGCTGAGGTGTTATTTTTCCCTGGCTGCTTTCAAGGATTTTTATCCAAGTTTTAGTTGCTAAGTGCCTGCCCTCAGACAAAAGGCCTTAATAAAACAGAAGCTCATCTAGTTTTTATTTGTTTTTGTTTTTTTGAACCCTTATTTTTTAGTGTTTATTTCACATTATCTTTTGCATAGACGTACAGGTTCCTCAATGATCCGTGCTGAAGGCAATGCAACTTCAGTTGTATTAATACACCTAGCACTGGGCCTGCTAAACAATCCACATCAATTTCTAAAGTCCATTCTGGAAGCTTATTCCAGTTGTTTACTCCTATAAGACTTGCATACCCTCTCCTGTTCCTCCCAGGTTGCTTCTGTCTAATTGCAATATCCCAACACAGGGATATCCTCTTTCCCCAACTTCCCTACACACCAAAGGGTCCTCTCAGCGCTTCCAACACCAGCAGCCCCACAGTGGAGATACAGCCACTGCTGTTGAAGTCTCAAAGGGACCAATGCAGAGGTTAAGTATGTCCATTTTCCGCTCAGAAGAAAAGAGAATGTATTATGCAAACACAGTCCGAAAACGCATGTAGATTACAGTGGAGTTTATGCTGAAATGGTTGTAGCACATAAGGTGGAACACTTAAAGTGTAAGGTGAAGGAAATAAACACAAATGAAACTCAAATTAGGTTGGGGATTTGCTTGGCATAGGAGTGCCAGGATAAAGCTCCAAAGGGCCGAGAAGAAGGAGTCAGAATAACTGAGAAGGCTTCACAGTGGGAGTAAGACCCTGGAAGACACGGCCTATCTGGGCAGGTGGAGAAGGTGCTCCAGATGTGGGCAGCAGCATGAGCAAAGGCGGGAATGAGCACAGCCTGTGGAAATGTCAGCGAAGGCTGGAGCAGAGCATGACCCCTGGAGAAGAGCAGGAGATAGGGCTGGAGAAGAGACTGGGGACTGACTGGGGTGGCCCAGAGCCTTGATGAGCTTCTCCTCCACAGGGTACAATCTGTGATGCTGGATGAAACCTCCGCATAATTTGAGGGCTTTCCCACACACCTTATGTGCATGTGCACCTGGTGTGGATTCTGATGCTGAATGAAGGTTCTTTTCTGAGTGAAGGTTTTCCCACTCTTCTTGTGTTGGTAGAGTTTCTCTCCAGTATGAATTCTCTGATGGACAATAAGTGACTTACAACCAAAAGCTTTCCAGCATTTGTTACATTTATAGTATGTCCCCCATATGTGATCACCGAGGCTAAAGGAGTGCCAGGATCCTACAGAAAGCCTTACCACACTCCTGCTGCTCACAGGACGTTTCTCCAATGTGGTTTTTTGTCATATACAGTACAGTCACAGCTGGACCTGGAAGTTTTACCCCATTCCCTACATTTAAAGGGCTTTGGGCTGGCCGGTTAGCACAGTTGGTTAGAGTGCAGTTTTATAACACCAAGGTCACAGATTTGGATACCCTTACCAACCAGCTCCCAAAAATAAATAGAGGGCTTTGCCTCAGTATGACTCATCTGATGCTGGATAAGCTTTGAGTTATATCTGAAGATTTTCCCACATTCTTTATGTTCATAGAACTTTATTCCACTGTGAAGCATCACATTTGAATTTAGATGGAAAGTCTGCTCCATTGTCTTGCTTTTAAAATCAAAGTGCTGGGTTGGCTGGTTTGCTCAGTTGGCTAGAGCATGGTGTTATAACACCCACGTCAAGGGCTTGGATCTCTGTACTGGCCAGCAGCCAAAAAAATCAAATCAAATCCAAGTGCTGAGGACTTCCTGAGGAGTCCTGCTGGCACTCTGTTTCCTGCTTTACAACTGGATCTTCATTCTTGGTCCAGGACTCACCACCTGGACGGATGCCTCTCCAGACCTCAGTGTCTCAGGGGTCCGGGCCCCAGGGTGCTGCCCTCTCTCCAGCTGGGCGATCAAAACAGGTTTGGGGATGGAAGTGCCACAAGGGAAGCCACATCTGCATAGGTCTCTAGCATCCCCTCCCGCATGGGGCCCTCTGTATCAGGTTCAGGACAGCCCATTGGATCTGGGTGAAAGACGTGTCACATCCTCAGAGGTCACTGAGTCCTCCGCCAAGTTGTTTGGAGCATGGCTAATGTCCCCTGACTTCATGCACTATCTTGTGGGATTGGAAAAGCAGATGCTTAGATGTGGGCACAGGAGGCAGTCAGGACAAGTTGTTTAGGGCAGAAAAGAGGATCACGCCTTGGAGGCAAGAGCTGGATTGGGCTCCAGAAAGCCACGCAGCACCTCTGGCAGCTTCTGTGAGGCCTGGAAACCCAAGCTTGGGTGAGGGAGGGGCAGGCCACCACCAGACTGAGTACAGGGGAGGGGGGCTGATGAGCCACCAGAAGTGGGTGGACCTGGCCCGTGAAACTCGTCGAAACCCACGCCTTTCCCACCCAGCTTTATCCTCTTCTCTCAGGTGTTCACCCCACTCCAGCTTTCTACCTACTTGAGGTATGATACATTGCCTTTGGACTGTTGTTCCTTTACATATTTGTCCAGACTTATAATGTTTTCTGCAGGGGGATTAGCCAGAGAGCAGCCCCATCGCGGGAAGTCTGGCTGCTGGGACTGTACAGCCCCTGCCTGTGGCCTTCAGCAGCACTGGCCTCCCTTCTGTGAAACAGCTGGGGCAGCGTTAAACCCCACAAGCTTTGCTTTCATTAGTAGAGTCCACTAATTAGTGGAGTCCTGGTCTGGGTGGCCATGGTGCTGAAGCCACTGGCTAGGCCAGGGCAGTGACCCTCAGCTGGCTCTGCCTCTAGGAGCTGGGCTTTCTCATGGCTGCTCCAGGGCTGGAGGCCTGGCCTTGAGTCCTCTCCTCAAGTTGCACAGNCGGGAGCGCCGCCGCGCTTCCCAAGCGGCGCACCATCCAGTGCGCCACCGGGCCAGCCCTTCCTTGACGTTTTCTTAGGGCCCTGCTGGGTTTTGATCTGCTTCAGGGTGGAATCAGCACAGCTTTTGGACGTCTTCCTTGGTTTCTCAGGGTCTGGATAGTACGGGTCTCGTGGTAAGTCTGCAGCTCCAGGCTGGCTGGAAAACAACTTTATGTAAATAATGTCATCTCGCCACATAACCAAGTTTCAAAATATCAAACAACCATGGGAAAAGAGGGAACTCAGAGAAATGCACACCGGGAAAAATGTGTGTCCTTTTTTTCTAAAGCCCATGCAGTTTTAGGTCCCGACATGGTTTTCAGGTTTTGCTTTATATATGTTGAAGCTCTTTTGGTTAAGTACATGCACATTTATGATTCTTATGTCTTCTTGATGAATTGATCCTTTTATCCTGATGAGACGTACTCCTTTATCTCCGGGAATAATTCTGTCTTGGAGCAAACTTTACTGATATTTATACAGTCTTTCCCGTCTTCTTATACTTGCTGTTTGCAATGTATATCTTTTTCCAAGCAGAAAATGTCACCCTGTGTTCATACTCAAAATGCATCTTTTGTGGGTGGCGTATAGTTGGGTCTCGCTTTTCTATCCATTTTGACAACCTCTGCCTTTTAACTGGAGTACTCAGGCCATTTTTATTTAATATAGGTATGGATTTGACTGGGTTTAGGTCTACCACCAGCTTAGTCTTTGTTTTTTATTCCATTTTCCTTTCTTGCCTTCTTTTAGGTTAATTAAATATTTTTTTAGAATTCTATTTTAATTTATATTTTGGCTTTTTAATTATATCTCTTTGTATTGTTATTTAAGTAGTTGCGTTATGGATTCTACCGGACCGGGGACCGGCAACGGGATCGCAAGCTTCGGTGTTGCTCCTGCGCCTCGCTCAGCCAGTGAGCGGGAGCCGGTCTGTATGTGGGATCCGAACCCTTCTGCCTTTTAACTGGAGTACTCAGGCCATTTTTATTTAATATAGGTATGGATTTGACTGGGTTTAGGTCTACCACCAGCTTAGTCTTTGTTTTTTATTCCATTTTCCTTTCTTGCCTTCTTTTAGGTTAATTAAATATTTTTTTAGAATTCTATTTTAATTTATATTTTGGCTTTTTAATTATATCTCTTTGTATTGTTATTTAAGTAGTTGCGTTATGGATTCTAATTGATATCCATAACTTTCCACAGTCTACTTAGAATTCATATTGCATTTCTTCATGAAAAAAAAATTAAGAACCATACAACTCTATGGATTCTATGTACTACCTCCCACTCTGTAAGTGTTAATTGTTAAACATCTATTACATCTATATTTTTAAACTAGACAATACAAAAATACCATTTCTGCTTTAAACAGTTTAATGCATTTTAAAGAAATTACGAGTAAAAGACAGTCTTTTATATTTCTCATCTATTTGCCATGTCCTGTGCTCTTCCATCCTTCCTGCAGAGCTGAGTTTCTAAGTTTCTGTCTGGTATCATTTCTCACCAGTTTGGAGAAGCTGTTTAGCTTTTTTTTTTTTTTTGTAGTGTGGGTCTGCCGGAAGCTTCTCTCATTTTCCTTGATCTAGAAATCTCTTTCTTTCACTTTCAGTCTTGAATGATCATTTTGCTGGACATAGAGTTCTGAGATGATGGTTTTTTTCTTTCAGGACGTTAAAGGTATTGTTCCAATGTCTTTGGCCTACACTGTTTCTGACGAAAAATTAGCGTTCGAATAATTACTTCCCTACAGCTGAGGTGTTATTTTTCCCTGGCTGCTTTCAAGGATTTTTATCCAAGTTTTAGTTGCTAAGTGCCTGCCCTCAGACAAAAGGCCTTAATAAAACAGAAGCTCATCTAGTTTTTATTTGTTTTTGTTTTTTTGAACCCTTATTTTTTAGTGTTTATTTCACATTATCTTTTGCATAGACGTACAGGTTCCTCAATGATCCGTGCTGAAGGCAATGCAACTTCAGTTGTATTAATACACCTAGCACTGGGCCTGCTAAACAATCCACATCAATTTCTAAAGTCCATTCTGGAAGCTTATTCCAGTTGTTTACTCCTATAAGACTTGCATACCCTCTCCTGTTCCTCCCAGGTTGCTTCTGTCTAATTGCAATATCCCAACACAGGGATATCCTCTTTCCCCAACTTCCCTACACACCAAAGGGTCCTCTCAGCGCTTCCAACACCAGCAGCCCCACAGTGGAGATACAGCCACTGCTGTTGAAGTCTCAAAGGGACCAATGCAGAGGTTAAGTATGTCCATTTTCCGCTCAGAAGAAAAGAGAATGTATTATGCAAACACAGTCCGAAAACGCATGTAGATTACAGTGGAGTTTATGCTGAAATGGTTGTAGCACATAAGGTGGAACACTTAAAGTGTAAGGTGAAGGAAATAAACACAAATGAAACTCAAATTAGGTTGGGGATTTGCTTGGCATAGGAGTGCCAGGATAAAGCTCCAAAGGGCCGAGAAGAAGGAGTCAGAATAACTGAGAAGGCTTCACAGTGGGAGTAAGACCCTGGAAGACACGGCCTATCTGGGCAGGTGGAGAAGGTGCTCCAGATGTGGGCAGCAGCATGAGCAAAGGCGGGAATGAGCACAGCCTGTGGAAATGTCAGCGAAGGCTGGAGCAGAGCATGACCCCTGGAGAAGAGCAGGAGATAGGGCTGGAGAAGAGACTGGGGACTGACTGGGGTGGCCCAGAGCCTTGATGAGCTTCTCCTCCACAGGGTACAATCTGTGATGCTGGATGAAACCTCCGCATAATTTGAGGGCTTTCCCACACACCTTATGTGCATGTGCACCTGGTGTGGATTCTGATGCTGAATGAAGGTTCTTTTCTGAGTGAAGGTTTTCCCACTCTTCTTGTGTTGGTAGAGTTTCTCTCCAGTATGAATTCTCTGATGGACAATAAGTGACTTACAACCAAAAGCTTTCCAGCATTTGTTACATTTATAGTATGTCCCCCATATGTGATCACCGAGGCTAAAGGAGTGCCAGGATCCTACAGAAAGCCTTACCACACTCCTGCTGCTCACAGGACGTTTCTCCAATGTGGTTTTTTGTCATATACAGTACAGTCACAGCTGGACCTGGAAGTTTTACCCCATTCCCTACATTTAAAGGGCTTTGGGCTGGCCGGTTAGCACAGTTGGTTAGAGTGCAGTTTTATAACACCAAGGTCACAGATTTGGATACCCTTACCAACCAGCTCCCAAAAATAAATAGAGGGCTTTGCCTCAGTATGACTCATCTGATGCTGGATAAGCTTTGAGTTATATCTGAAGATTTTCCCACATTCTTTATGTTCATAGAACTTTATTCCACTGTGAAGCATCACATTTGAATTTAGATGGAAAGTCTGCTCCATTGTCTTGCTTTTAAAATCAAAGTGCTGGGTTGGCTGGTTTGCTCAGTTGGCTAGAGCATGGTGTTATAACACCCACGTCAAGGGCTTGGATCTCCGTACTGGCCAGCAGCCAAAAAAATCAAATCAAATCCAAGTGCTGAGGACTTCCTGAGGAGTCCTGCTGGCGTTCTGTGCCACTCTGTTTCCTGCTTTACAACTGGATCTTCATTCTTGGTCCAGGACTCACCACCTGGACGTGTACTGGCCAGCAGCCAAAAAAATCAAATCAAATCCAAGTGCTGAGGACTTCCTGAGGAGTCCTGCTGGCACTCTGTTTCCTGCTTTACAACTGGATCTTCATTCTTGGTCCAGGACTCACCACCTGGACGGATGCCTCTCCAGACCTCAGTGTCTCAGGGGTCCGGGCCCCAGGGTGCTGCCCTCTCTCCAGCTGGGCGATCAAAACAGGTTTGGGGATGGAAGTGCCACAAGGGAAGCCACATCTGCATAGGTCTCTAGCATCCCCTCCCGCATGGGGCCCTCTGTATCAGGTTCAGGACAGCCCATTGGATCTGGGTGAAAGACGTGTCACATCCTCAGAGGTCACTGAGTCCTCCGCCAAGTTGTTTGGAGCATGGCTAATGTCCCCTGACTTCATGCACTATCTTGTGGGATTGGAAAAGCAGATGCTTAGATGTGGGCACAGGAGGCAGTCAGGACAAGTTGTTTAGGGCAGAAAAGAGGATCACGCCTTGGAGGCAAGAGCTGGATTGGGCTCCAGAAAGCCACGCAGCACCTCTGGCAGCTTCTGTGAGGCCTGGAAACCCAAGCTTGGGTGAGGGAGGGGCAGGCCACCACCAGACTGAGTACAGGGGAGGGGGGCTGATGAGCCACCAGAAGTGGGTGGACCTGGCCCGTGAAACTCGTCGAAACCCACGCCTTTCCCACCCAGCTTTATCCTCTTCTCTCAGGTGTTCACCCCACTCCAGCTTCTACCTACTTGAGGTATGATACATTGCCTTTGGACTGTTGTTCCTTTACATATTTGTCCAGACTTATAATGTTTTCTGCAGGGGGATTAGCCAGAGAGCAGCCCCATCGCGGGAAGTCTGGCTGCTGGGACTGTACAGCCCCTGCCTGTGGCCTTCAGCAGCACTGGCCTCCCTTCTGTGAAACAGCTGGGGCAGCGTTAAACCCCACAAGCTTTGCTTTCATTAGTAGAGTCCACTAATTAGTGGAGTCCTGGTCTGGGTGGCCATGGTGCTGAAGCCACTGGCTAGGCCAGGGCAGTGACCCTCAGCTGGCTCTGCCTCTAGGAGCTGGGCTTTCTCATGGCTGCTCCAGGGCTGGAGGCCTGGCCTTGAGTCCTCTCCTCAAGTTGCACAGCATCAGGTCTCAACAAGCATCTTCTGCAGACAAGGCTGGTCTGCTCCGCATTGGAGGGGTGGGGTTGGGAGGGGAGCCTGCCACCCACACCGCTCCCATGCAGCCCAGCACCCTGGGGACAGCTCCAGAGAGGGGCAAAGAGGGGCCCCCAAAGGCAGAAACCCTCCCTGCTCTCTGTTCCTGTGCTTCCCGGGGATAGAGGGGAGGTGGTCCAGGAGCAGGCCAGTGTGTGCTGGGCCTGAGAGACGGCACGGGTCAGGGGTGTCTTGCTCCAGCTGCACAAGCCTCTGCATGTGTTCTCCGGAGAGATCCCGTCACTCACTAGAGCTGGATCCGGAAGAAGCCCTGCCTCTCTCTCTCCTGCAGCGCCACACGTGTGTCTGTGTATGTGTGTGCACACACACATCCTTCTACAGAGGAAATGATTCACAAGTGCAAAGGCTGGGGTCAGCGCAGGCGGCATGAGGGTTAAAGGAGCAAAGAGGAGGGGACAGGGTGAGGGTGAGGGAAGAGCAGGACAGGGAGGGATGTCAGGAGCAATGCCTTCCACACTGCAGGGGCTGACGGAGATGACCGGGACACGTGTATGCACATGTATACTTGCGTGTGTGTGCGTGTGTGGTGTGTGCACACGCACACAGTTCTCATTTCCATTTTTCTGTCTTTCTGACCATCAGAAAGAGTTTCCGTGAGTCCCTCCACCCGTCCCCAGGCTGCATGTAGAGGGACACACATGTGAACAGGCACACACACATGCACGTACACACACACACACATCAGGGCGAGCTCTCCTGTGGATTGTACCTAGGCCTGGCAGGAAACTGGGCTCTGGGAAACTGTAAGCCCCACCTTTGGCACAAAACCATGTTTTTGTTACTGTTCATTCAAGGGAACAGAAAGTGGGGGTGGGGGTGAGGACAGATTATGTTCAGAAGAGCAGATTTTTCCTAAAGCATTGGGGCAGTTGAGGTGCTGTCCTGGCAGATGCCATCCCAGGCTCTGGAGGGCTTGGGAGACATATCTGAGGTCAGGAGCAGCTGCACTCCAGGGGGAAGGTTGACCTCAGAGACAGCCGTAGGAGGCCCCTTCCCTGGAGTCCTGGTCCAAGGCACAGAGCTGAGGAGGTGGCCACGGGAGGCAGCCTCGCCAGCACTTAGCCCAGTAGCCTCCAGGCTGGCCCAGGGCAGGGGCTGATTAAATCACCTGGGAAACCTATGGAACCTGGGAAACCACAGGTTTCCAAGCCTATCCCATCACCCCGGAATCAGATGAGGTGCAGGGAGGGAAACTGAGCTGCTGAGGGGGAGTGGGAGAGAGGTGCCCCAGGCCTGCATCCTCCCCCTCCCCCCAACAGCAGGTGCGCAGTCGTGGATGGGGCTGCTCTCACTGTGGGACGTGGGAAAATCCACTAGTACTTGCTGACCGGAGCTGGGGTGAATGGCTGTGTGACCTTGCCGATGAGTCAAAATAAGGGAGGTGGGCTTTGGCTGCAGCAGGGGAGTGGCTGCTGTGTCACTGGGCCACCCTTGCTGAGACCCCATACTTGTGTTCTGTGGCTTCCATAACAAAGGGCCACAAACAGAGGCTGAAAACATCAGAAACTTATTTCCTCATGGTTCTGGAGGCTGCAAGTCTGAAATCAAGGTGTTGGCCGGGTTCAGTCCTTCTGGAGGCTCTGAGGGCGAATGTGTCCCATGCCCCCTCCTAGCCTGGCTGTGGCTGCTTCACTTTGGCCTTTGCCTCTGTCCTCACAAGGTCTTCTCCTCCTGTGTCTCCCCTGTGTGACCGTGTCCCCTCACCTGCTCCTTTCTCTTATAAGGTCCCAGTCACAGGTAGTGGGGGTTAGGACTTGAACATATCTTTTTGGAGGGACACAATTGATCCCACAAGTCCTATCTGCAGAAAGGCCTGAAGGAGGACGGGGACCCCAGCAGAGGAACCCACGTAATGAGAGGGCTTGAGACGCTGGAAGGGGATCGGGTTGGGCAGGCGCAGGGAAGGGAGGGGCCACAGTCACTTTCTCCAAATAGTTGGAGGATTGTCATGTAGATGAAGGAGAACATTTGTTTTGAGTTCCTCCAACATACAAAACTAGTACCAGATGCTTGGAAGGTCCTAGAAAGCGGAGTTTGACTGGTAACTTGAAGAGGTGTGTTGCTCACGATTTCCACTTTATGACAGTGGGACAGGCTGTTTCACCTAGAGCTCTCGTTTTGTGTTCTCAGCGCTTTACAAATATTAGTGCACTTTCATTTTATGAGAACCCTGTGAAGAAGGTAGGGTTATCCCCATTTTATGGATGAGAAAACTGAGGCCTACAGGGGCAAAGGGACTTGCCCAAGGTCTGCCTGTTTCTCCGTCACATATACACACAGACACACACACTCTCACAGTCTCGCACATTCATATACGTGTGCACGTGAACACACACACATGACGGTTACACACATGCACACACACACACACGCACACACACACACACGTCTCGCACATTCATATACGTGTGCACGTGAACACACACACATGACGGTTACACACATGCACACACACACACACACACACACACACACACGGTGGTTGCTGGCTTCCTGCTGAGGTGAAGCAGGTCTTGTGCTGGTCAGGGCCTGGGTCTCGCCTTGGCTCTGTTCCGTTGTAGGCACGAAGGAAGGTTCTAGCAACCTCATCCTTCTGGCCTGGCTCCACTCCCAGGAACTGGATTTCCCCAAAGCTCCTGCCCGGTCCAGAGCCTCCCTTCCAGCTGGAAGGAGGGCTGAGCGACCCCTTTCTCCCTGGAGGTCGCTGGTCACGTTCAAGCCCACTCCCTCGAGCCCCTCCTGCCACCATGTGGCAGCTGCCAGGGGCCGGCAGGCTGGCTGTGGGTTGAGGCTCCCTGCAGCTGTCAGGGAAGGAGATGACACTTGCTTGGATCATTTTTCCTCCCGAGAAGCTTTGTGAGAAGCCGGCCCACCAGCCTCCTGCTGCCATCCCTGCCACGGTCATTTCCCACAGGCAGCGGAGGGCAGCTTGGGCGGATGTGTGCTTGTCACACACTTGTCAGTGAGGACATTGGTCCCAAACCCAGTGGCGGGTGTCATCTCGCCAAGACCTGGCGCGGCAGGAACTAGCATTACCATTCATAGGGACACTTGCCCAGGCGCCACCAGCTGGTAAGCGTCCGAGCCAAGATTTCCATCCAGCTGTGTGACCCCCAGAGCCCAAGTTCTTCCCATTACATCAGGCTCAGGCGATCGACATGGTTTTCCACCAGCCAAAGACTATTTGGATGATCCGTGCTGCTCAGCTCACTGTAGTTGCTCAATTAAAATGTTGCATGGGGGGCCGGCCCGGTGGCGCACTGCTACAGTGCGCCGCTTGAGAGCGTGGCGGCACTCCCGCCGAGGGTTCGGATCCCACATACAGACCGGTTCCCGCTCACTGGCTGAGCGAGGTGCGGACGCAGCACCGTCTGACGTGGAGCCCAGGCTTGGCACCTGCTGATGTTCTAGGGGCATGTTTGGCTACTGCAGTGCCTGGTTCTGTTCTGTCAGGTGCACACCTGACTGTGTTGGTCTCCTCTCAGGTTCTGTTGCAACGCATAACTCCCCCGAGCAATCCCAGCCTACTCTGGGCACGTATTTATGTATTGTTCTCTCTACCGTATGTTAATGTTTGTCTTCTATTAAGCTTAGACTTTTATTTTCCAGTTTCAAATACCAAAACAAACCAACAAAACAAACCTTAGATGAACTGGACTGTTCATTTTGCTTTAACTGCATTTATTGTGCCAGACTCTGCTAGGGGTTCAGTGTATAAAGATAAGACCCCTGCCCTGTCTTCAGGTAGCTCCCAGACTGGCAGGGTGGTGGGCACACACTGTATTAGGGCACTGTTTGGCTGTGTAATAAAAGCTAACACAACAGAGGCCTGAGCAAGATAGAAATTCATTTCTCCCCCACATGCTAGTCTAAGTATAAGCAGTCATGATGGCCCAGGGCAGCCAAGACCTGGTTTGTTCCTTTGGGGCATCCTTTGCCTCGTGAGTTAAGAAGGTTGCTCCAGCTCCTGCCATCATGTCTGCACTCCAGCCAGGGGTAAGGGAGGAAGGGGTGGGGAAGGGGGGAGCATGCTTCTTTCTTTTTAAGGGCATGACCTGAAAGTTAAACACTTCAACTCCCCTCCCACTGGCCATACCTGATTGCATGGACACTTCTAGCAGCAACAGAGGTTGAGAAATGTGTTCTTTAGCTGGACAGCCATGGGCACAACTAAACCTCTGTGACTACAGAAAAAAGGGAAGAATTAGGGTCTGTGCCACACACACCAACCGCTCCCTTTGTATGTACAGAGCTGTGGCAAGTCCTTCCCCAGGGGGAAGGTGAGATTGGAAAAGAGTTCACTGACAAGGTGATGTTTGCACTGAGCTTATGGGGCAAGAGAAATGTCTTCAGGTGAGGAATGGCCGGTGCTTGGCATACAAGCCACCAACCTCCCATCCTGAAGCTGGTGCAGACGTCATCCATCAATCACGATGGCCATCTTTTTCCCTGAGTACAGATGCAGCCCCAGAAACCGGCCCCACATCAAGCCAGTAGGCAATTGATTAGGGTGGCCTGCCCGTTGAACCCTATATGCTGTAGCAGCTCTACACAGCAAAGGGCACTCTAGAGATCTCCCCTTCCTGGGGAAGGATACACTGCAGTTATCTGCGCGTTCGACAGTGGTGTGCACATCTGTTCCCAGAGCTGTGTCCAGGGACGTCATGTTGTAGCTTGAAATTGGCCATGGGCAGTATTTACACCATGGAAATTGGCAAACGTTACACATCAGGGCCCCTCCCACCCCACAGCAGGTGTTGAACATTGACCAGCATGCCACCGCTTCAGCCTTGTTCATCTTTCATCCTTTCTTTCTTTTTTTTTTTTTTTCCTTTTTGTCTTTTTTTCGTGACCAGCAACGGGATTGCAACCCTCGGTGTCACGCCCGCACCGCGCTCAACCAGTGAGCGGACCGGTCTCTATATGGGATCCGAACCCTCGGTGGGAGCGCTGCTGCGCTCCCAAGTGCCGCACTCTACCGAGTGTGCCACCGGGCCGGCCCCCTTTCATCCTTTCTTAATGGAAATCTTCCTGAAAGATTTGAGCACGAATTTCTTTCTCTTCTTGGATTTTTTTTTTTTTTGGTGGCTGGCTGGTTTAGGGAACAAACACTGGACCTTGGTGTTAGCACCACGCTCTACCCAGCTGAGTAACTGTCCCGCCCTTGGGTAACAACTTCTGTTTTAATCAGTGCCGCCTACTGAACGGCTCTTCTGAAGATCTAGCTTTGTCTCGGGGTTGATGCTCTGAATGTCACTTCCTCCTGCTCGGAACTAAAGATGTAGTGATGTGTGGGGCAGGTGTGGAAAACTTGGAGGAATAACGTGGTTGCTGGCACGTTGTGTTCTGGATAACTGGAGCTCAGCTGGGCAGGAGGATAAGAGGGTGGGCCTTACGAAAGTGACATGGTTCTGCAGGAGGGGGGCATACGTTCTGAGATTTTAGGTACCCAATTGGACAAAGCTTGGTATTCCCTAGGTAAATGTTCTAGATTATTTGTGATCGAGTGGCCAAGCCTCTCGGGTGCTGGGCCTTGCACACTCTGCTGGCTGAGAAGACCATGTGCACCTCTGTTAGTTTCCTTCTCCCCACAGTTAGGGCAGGGACATCTGGTGATGTCCTCTCAAGATGTGTGGACATCTGGTGATTTACTGGCCCAGACCGTCCACATTTCCCACCATGAAAATGATGCCCTGTATCAAAGGCTCCACTTGGATTCGTGCGCAAGTCTGTGCTCCAGATTGCAGGGGGGCTTAGCTCACCAGGCAGACTCCCCGCCCCGCCCTGCCCTGCAGGCTGTGCAACTCCAGCTGTGTGCTCTCTTGGACACAGATGGCAGGCCCAGGGCCAGGTCTGTGGCCATATGGATGGGACAAGCCCCTGAGACCTAGACTGTATGGTCCCCGTGACCAGTGTAGACATGGCCCCGTCTGGGAATGTCCCCACCCTGTTCCTGAAGGTGAGAAATTTCTCTCTGCTGGAGAACAGCTGTGCCGAGGAGTTGGCCCGTCTGGCTTGCAGGACTGCCGGGGCAAGGGAGATGTGTTGCTCACGCTTCCTTCCTTCCCTGTGGGTGCTCCCCGTCTAGGTTCCCTGCAGCGAGAGATTAGGCTGTTGATTTTGCCACCTTGTTGATTCTCTGCTCCATGAAGCCCACCTCCTGGTCCCAGCTGCCTGGCTCCCACCTCCCTAGGAGGAAGGCACAGGGGCGGGATGAGGAAGGCAGGTTGGACTCACCTGCGCTCTCTCACTCTGAGCTAAGGGTGCTGCTGTGTGTTTGCAGAGTTTTCCCTAGGAGGAAGGCACAGGGGCGGGATGAGGAAAGCGGGTTGGACTCACCTGCGCTCTCTCACTCTGAGCTAAGGGTGCTGCTGTGTGTTTGCAGAGTTCCTATTGCTTTTTTTTTTTCGTCTTTTTCCTCGTGACTGGTAACGGGATCGCAACCCTCGGTGTCGCACCCGCACTGCGACCAGCAACGGGATCGCAACCCTCGGTGTTGCACCCGCACCGCGCTCAACCAGTGAGCGGACTGGTCTCTATATGGGATCCGAACCCTTGGCGGGAGCGACACCACGCTCCCAAGCGCTGCACTCTACCGAGTGCACCACCGGGTCGGCCCATTCCTATTGCTTTTTAAACAACTTTCCATTCAACACAGCTCATCACACACTTGTGCAGAGCCTCCTGGATGCCACATGGTCAGTTGGCCTGCATTAGAGGCTGTCCTGGGAACTGGGAAAACATAGGAAAGGCCCAGGGGAGAATCCCTCCACTTGGAGGTTCTAGGAAGGAAGGCTTCTGGGAAGAAGCAGCGTCTGAGCTGAGACCTGAGTAAGGATTGAGAATGAGCCAGGCCAGGGAGGGTAGGAAGGGTCTGCCAGGCAGATGGAACAGAATAAGACAGGCACAGAGGTGAGGCACAGAGCCGGCTTGTGAGCCAGCTGGGCATGAGCAGACAGCAGGAGAGGAGGCAGAAGTGGCTGGCAGGAGATTGAAGATCTTGGGAAGGCCAGGCTAGGCTCCCCCTATGGGAAGCCACCCAGGACTGTAAGCAGGGAAGTGACAGGTCACATTTGCATTTTAGAAAGGTCATCCCACCCACAGCTTGGAGTCTAGGTTGAGGGGACCCAAGACCCCAGGGAGGGAGACCAGCCAGGAGCCTGTTCCCTCCCTAGAGCCCAGAGCTAAGTGGGGAAAAGAAACTGAATGTTTATTATTAAATAAAAACACACAAAGAAACAAAACCTGTCTCTGATGTGATGCAGTCCCAGGGATTTGTCTCCAGTCTAGGAAGGTGGTAGGTGATTGGCTCTGGAGGCCGTGAGCCTGTCTTCTCTGTGTTGTCTCTGCCTGTTTCCAGATTAGTTCATTTTTTCAGTTCCCTGCTTGCAGGAGTCTCCCGCAAGGCTTCTTCTGTCCCCAGAAACCAAGGAGCAGCCATAGGCCTCCCCTCTGCTTCCAGAGCCCCCAGGTACAGACACTGTGGGGGCAGCCATGTGGGTCCTGGGCCTCTGGGCCAGGCTGGCAGCCTTTGTCCTTTGTGCTGTCTCTGTCCCCTCACATTGCCCAGCCACAGCGGGCAGACCCCTGGCAAGGGCCCCGGCTGGGCCGAGTCATCATGGCCAGTGACTCATGCTGGGAAGGGGGGCAGAGCAAGGGCCCGGGTGTGTTAATAGCCAACCCACTAAGTGCCCGAGGTCACTTCACACGAGGGACAAATGGTTCATGTAGGTTGATCTGGCTGCCGGCTGGCTTCCAGCAACACTCAGGGTGGGGAAGATTTCATTATCTGGGGAAAGCAATACCAGATTGCTGGAGGGGGCCCAGCCAGCACGCCCTGCGCTTCCTGCCTCGCTCCCACACAGAGCATTCTGTTCCCAAGGCGCCGGGCCAAGCCTGGGAGGCTGTGTCTCAGGTGTAGAGCATGGTCCAGCTGCCACCCTCTGCTGGGGGGTCGCTGCAGGGTATGGGGTGCATTTGGTGGCACAAAACCTCCTCTCAATTCATGGTGGACTGAAAAGAGGGTAGAGAAACACAGCCCATGAGGAGCCCCCACACACGCTTTGACTGTTAATGTGGGTCCCTCCTTCCAGCAGACGTTGCATCAGAACCTCTGCTGCGTGAGCTGGGCAGGGCTGAGTGTTTCCTCTTCTTTTCCCTCCTCCTGTGGAGGTGTCAACACATGGCCAGAGATGGTCAGTGCAAGCAAGGAGAGGAGGAAAGGAAGAGGCCAGGGCTTGGGCACCTGTCAGCTCACAATTCAACTCTAAATACCTGTGGCTTCCCTGCTGAGGTCATTGAAGCCTGGTGCTGTGATGGGCAGAGGCACCCAGGTGTCTCCCCTCTCTCCCTTGGACTCTGAATTTGGCTTCTGGGGAAAGTTCTGGAGCACCCAGAGGTCCTGGGGTGGCTGGCTAAGGTGGGAAGCAGAGCCCAGGCGTGCATGGCAGACTCACTACCTCAACCTCATGCTTGGAGGAACCGTCCTCATCTTCACAGCCCAGCTTGCCCAGGCTGGCTTCCAGAAGCTTTTCCTCATAGTGAGTATTGGGTGGAAAACCAGTTCCCTTCCAGGGCCTGGAGCAAGCTCTGTTCTTTCCCTTGCAGGTTCCCATAGTCAGGGTCTCACATCTTTGCTGGGGATGCATAGGAGATGATGTCCCCAGCCCTTCCTGGGGACCAGTCTCCACTGTGGACGCTGATGGTCTTAGTCTCCTTCTCAAAATGGAGGGGACCAATGCTCCAAGTTCCAGGCCTCCAGAAAGATCTGCCAGTGATCTTCACCTCCACATCTTCCCACCTTTCTGTTCTGGAAAAGGGTAAAGTGGGTACCTCCTCCATGGGCGACAACTGTAGCCAGCCTGACTTTAATTCTCTCTTTCTTTTTTATACAGCCCAAACTAGCCAAAGCCAGAGCGAGTGGTATTGATAGGTACTGAGCTCCTTGTCACTGGAGGTGTTTGAGACAGGGTGGATGGGCATTTAAGGGGCAGGTTTTTGGTTTTTTGCAGCTAGCTTGTACAGGGATTGAACTCTGGACCTTGGTGTTCTCAGCAAATGCTCTAACCAACTGAGCTAACCAGCCAGCCTTGAGGGCAGCTATCGAAGGGGGTTCCAGTAGGGTTGTAGATGGCAGGATGTACCCTGCAGACCTTTCTGCAGGTACAAAAGACAGAGGGAGCGTTCCTGCTCCCTGCTCTTCCCAGGTTGCCCAGCCACCACTCTGAACCTCAGTCCTCTTTCCTTCCACCTGCTGGGTCTTGGGCAGTGGGCAGGGGCATTGTTAGAGCATGTGGCCACCGTCCACAGAGGGCTAGCAGGGAGGAGAGCTCCCTGGGGACAGTGTAGCCTTGACCACTGTGGTGGCTTTAAAAGTAGGTGCTTTCTTCCCTGCTCGGATCCTTGGTGTTCCTGCTGACGTGGAACTAGGGCAGGCTGGTGACTCAGCCCTTGTCCCCACACTGCATCGTGGCAAGTTGCCTCCAGCCTCAGACCCCACAGAGCAGGGTGACTGCTTGAGAAAAATGATGGGAAGGCCAGTACACAAGGGTCCCTGGGAACAGCCTGTCCCTCCTGGGCAAGCATGTGGTCTAGCCAAGTCTCCTGGCAGCCCTGGGGCTGAGTCTCCTGGCAGGGCTGAAGAGTCTGTAGGCTGGCACAGCCGGAGAGGCAAGCCGTGTGCCTTAGCACCTCACTGCTTGGAGGGTGGGTTGGTATGAGGCTCGGCCCCTTGAGTGACTTTGTGGAGCTCCTTGGAAGGGTCAGAGGTGTTTTCCATCAATTGGTATGCAGGGGATACTGAGTGTCCCCACCCATCTTTTTACCTCCAGCCTCAGGTGGTCACTAGGAGGTTGGGGACTTTAGTCCATTTTGAAGCTGTGTCTTGGGAGGGCTGGAGTAGGATGGAGTGTTGTGGGGCTGTGTAAAGAGGGAATGAGCAGGAAGAAAACTTGAGCTATCAAGAGAAGAGTCTTCCTCCCCCATTGTATCTGGGTTATAACTCACCAAAGCCAGTCACGGCATACCAGGCATTTGAATCTGCCAGTCGAAAGCTCATTGAACATGCAAATATGAGTAAACCACAAGCCAGGGCCCAGCTGGTGAGGATCTTCTTGAGGGGTCACAATTTCCATCCAGTCCTTATGCTGTCTGCATGAACAGCCCCCGCCCCTGCCCTTGCTCCCAGGGTCCCATTGGGTTTAATATCACAGCAGCCAAATTTACAAGTGAAACTGAAAACAGGAGATCCAGGCAGTGCTGCAGTCCCTGGTCCCTTTGTCAGAGCCAGGAACTCTGGGGAACTCCAAGCTGATTCAGCCTGAGCAGTGTCGTCCACTGGAGTAGGGAGCTCCAGTCGGGGTGGGGGTGGGGGTGGGAAGCCTTGGAGCTCAGAGCAGAGCATTTGCCAGGCGCAAAGGCCAGGAGCCTCCTCAGTGACTCAAAAGCATGAAGTTAGAAGACTAATACTTTGTTTAAAAAGTCCCCTGCCTGGGAGATAAGAGCCCAGGCCGCTGTGGTCAGGATTTGCTGTAAATTTTCTGCACAAAGCAGACTGGGGTGATAACTGGGAAGTTTGGGGAACAGATTAGTCATGTGCCCCTTTGAAGTGAAACCTTATGGTTGCATTTAAGCAGCCAGGCAGATGGTGTAATGGGGTTTTGTAGCCTACACACTGGGTAAGTGTTAGCTATCCTGCAGTCAAGCTTCACGAGAAGATTCAAAATCAGGCAGCCTGCAGGAGACTTCATGGGCCAAAGCATGGTGGATGCTCTCGGCACAGGTGATGCAAAGGGGGTCGGGTCCTGGAGGCTCGGCCCAGATGTAAGCAGTGCCCCGCCCATGATCCCGGATGCGTCCAGGCTGGGGCTGGTCTGGTTGGTGACCCGCAGGCACGCGAAGAATCTGTTGATTTCTGAATGTCCCTTCTGCCCTTTTGGGCTGATACCCCATCAGGAGTCCCCATGACCCTGCCATCCTGCAAAGAAAACTGCACTTTGTCATTCCATGGGACTGAGCAGGTACTGGGGAGTCCCTGTTTCATGCCTGGAAGTGAAGAAGCAACTGTCTCAGGGTCCCATGGGGGACACTGGGATGGTTGCTCTGATATTTAAGAGTGAAATGACAGTCAGCAGGGGGAAGACTGGGGGAAGCTGTCCAGGCAGAGGGACCAGGTGATGCAAATGTCCCGAGGCAGGAGGCAGCGGGAAGAACAGGTAGGAGGCCAGGGGTGAATGAGTGAACCAGGCCTGGGAAGCGGGCAGAGGCCGGCTTGTGTGGGACCTTAGCAATCTAGGTAAAAGGTTGCACTTTATAAGTCTGAGCGAGGCCAGTGGAGGTGACATCATCTGATCTAACTTTCAAAACCTCAGCAAGAATGGAAGCGGGCAGGTCAATTAGGAGACTTTGCAGGAACACAGGAGAGATCAGTGGAGCAGCAGCCAGTTGTTAGATTGTGAGGACTTCAGTGAGCCGGTTGTTAAACAGCCGTTATTAAAAATGAAATGGTAGTGGGCCGGCCCGGTGGCGCACTGGGTAGTGCGCCGCTTGGGAAGCGTGGCGGCGCTCCCGTTCGAGGGTTCGGATCCCACATACAGACCGGCTCCCGCTCACTGGCTGAGCGAGGCGCGGGAAGCAACACCGAGGCTTGCGATCCCGTTGCCGGTCCCCGGTCCGGTACGGGGGCAACACTGAGGGTTGCGCGAGGCAGGAGGCAGCGGGAAGAACAGGTAGGAGGCCAGGGGTGAATGAGTGAACCAGGCCTGGGAAGCGGGCAGAGGCCGGCTTGTGTGGGACCTTAGCAATCTAGGTAAAAGGTTGCACTTTATAAGTCTGAGCGAGGCCAGTGGAGGTGACATCATCTGATCTAACTTTCAAAACCTCAGCAAGAATGGAAGCGGGCAGGTCAATTAGGAGACTTTGCAGGAACACAGGAGAGATCAGTGGAGCAGCAGCCAGTTGTTAGATTGTGAGGACTTCAGTGAGCCGGTTGTTAAACAGCCGTTATTAAAAATGAAATGGTAGGGCCGGCCCGTGGCTCACTCGGGAGAGTGCGGTGCTGATGACACCAAGGCCTTGGGTTCGGATCCCATATAGGGATGGCCAGTTGGCTCACCTGGGAGAGCGTGGTGCTGACAATACCAAGTCAAGGGATAAGATCCCCTTACTGGTCATCTTATTAAAAAAAAAAAAAAGAAAAGAAAAGAAATGGTATATAACTTATATGATATAAACTTACATGTGAAATCTACTAATTATATATAAAATGTGTATTTCATAAAATACAGGAAATTAAAAATAAATTATTATTTAAAATTAAAAATTATATAGCATTGCCATATGATCTAGCAATCCCATTTCTGGGTACAGACCCAAAAGAATTGAAAGCCAGAACTCAAAGAGATATGCGTACATCCACGTTCATAGCAGCATATTCACAACAGCCAAAAGGTGGAAGCCACCCACGTGTCCATTGTGGAATGAATGGATAAACAAAATGTTGTATCTGCATGCAGTGGAATATTATTCAGCCTTAAAAAAGAGACACACGCTACAATGAATGAATGAACATTGAGTAATGAATCTTGAACACATAATGCTCAGTGAAATGTCAGTCACAAAAGGACACATATTTTATGATTCTGCTTAGATGAAGTCCCTAGAGTAGTAGGATTCATAGAGACAGAAGGTAGAATGGGAGTTGCCAGGGGCTGGGAGAGGAGATTGGAGAGTTAGTGTTTAATGGGGATGGAGTCTCAGTTTGGGAAGATGAAAAAAGTTTTAGAGATGAATGCTGTTGATGGTTGTACAAAAATGTGAATGTACTTATGTCACTGAACTGTAAACTTAAACATGGTTAAAATGGTAAATTTTATATTATATGTACTTTATCACAATAAAATTCATTACCTTTTTAGAAAAAAATAAATTATTAAGTTAAATTATATATTAGATTTGTATTGTATAAAGTGAATAACTTGCAAGAAATTGTATTTACAACGAAGATACTTACATAAAACTCATTACTTCCTAGTTTTTTTGCTGCATTTAACTATTGTCTGTGCTCTTGAGATTATCTTCTTGAGGTTATATCTGTATGGTAGAAATACTATATTGGTGGCTACAGAGCATTTCTTCCCAGTTCACTTTCAATGGTGTCACATTGGTAACTTGAAATTGGCCGAGGTGGGAGTATTTACACCATTGGAATAGGCAAATGCTATGAGTCAGGTGGTGTCATTTTATTTTTTATTATTATTAATTTATTTATTTATTTTGGGCTGCTGGCCGGTATGGAAACCCGAAACCTTGACCTTGTTGTTACAAGGCCGTGCTCTAACAAGGTGGTGTTGTTTTAAACCCCACATGGCTGGTTGTTAAACATGAGCCAGCGAAGCAATGAAGAGGGGCGCTTACACTGACCCACAGATATTCTGGAGGTGGAAAGTTACCAATGGTTTGGATGTCATGGAGAGGGAAGGAGCACTCAAGTGTGCTGCCTGGGTATCTGGCTTGAGCCACTAGGCGCATGGTAGTGCCATTTACTGAGATGGCGGACTGAGGGGTTTGGGGGGCTGTAGAAGGCCCAGCAGCCAATGGATCCAAGACTCTGGAGCTCAGAGAGGCCTGTGTGTGCCAGGCCCACGCAGAGGCAAGACCATGGGACCCCTGCCCTTGAGAAGCCTCCGTCCAGCCACTTGGTAGGGTGTCCTGTCCAGAGGCTCAGTGCTGCTGGGCAAGGAGCCACTGGCCTTCCTCTGCTCCCAGCCCTATTCGCTGTGGCTTCCCTGCCAGCTTGGCTCCCGCTCGGGCTATACGTGGGAGCTGGGGTCACGGATGCTGAAGGCTGTTTCCGCCCACGGATTTCCTCCCTCTTTTCCCAGGCTTTGCGAGGCTCAATCCACCGGGGCCTGACCTGTGGGGTTTCTCTTGGGGCCTCCTCCTCCCCATTTCTGGAAAGGCCTGAACTGGGCTTCATATGATACTTTTTTTTTTTTTTTTTTTATAAAAGATGACCAGAAAGGGGATCTTAACCCTTGGCTTGCTGTTATCAGCACCACGCTCAGCCAGTGAGCCAACCGGCCATCCCTATGTAGGATCCGAACCCGGGGCTTTGGTGTTATCAGCACGGCACTCTCCCAAGTGAGCCACGGGCCGGCCCCATATGATACCTTGCTCACCTACCCCTGTCCCCCAGCTTTTCTTATAAAAACTTACTATCTGAGTGCCCCCTCTTCCCTCCGGACGGTGATCTGCTGGACAGCGTTGGCTGTCTACAACTGGTTCTGTAACTTACTAGACATCTTTGAGATCTGGAGCTTTGACCTAGGGGAAGGCTTCAGATGGGAACTTCAGGTCTGTGTGAGTTTCCTGGGGCTGCTATAACAAACTACCACGACCTGGGCAGCTTACAACATAGAAATGTATTCTGTCACGGTGCTGGAGGCCAGAAGTCTGTAGTCACGGTGTGGGCAGGGCTCTAGGGGAGGCTCCTTCCTGCCTCTGCCAGCTCCTGGAGGCCCGAGGGGTCCCTTGGCCTGTGGCTGCATCTCTCCGGTCTCTGCTTCTGACTTCACGTGGTTTTTTCCTGTGTGTCTGCGCCTTGTTTTCTCTCTTATAAGAACACTTATTGTTGGATTTAAGGCCCACCCTAATCCATGATGATCTTATCTCGAGATCCTCACCTTAATTACATCTGCAAAGACACTTATACAGATTCAGGTCACTTTCTGAGGTTGCAGGTGGGCATATCTTTTTGGGGGCCACCATTCAACCCACTGGAGGACATGTGCTGCACCTGTGAGGTGGGTGGTCTCTTGGCCTCCCTCTAATGACACCTTCCCCTTCGACCAGGCTTGCAATTGGTCTTTCTTCTCTTGTGACTTTGGAAGAATGCACTATTACAGGATGCAGAGGTCTTATGGTTATTTTTTTTCTTGCAAAAGTTAATCCCATTTTCCTCTTTGCTGCTGCCCGTTTTATCTGCCCAATGCCCCTGCCAAGACTGTGTGCCCTCGTGCCAGCCCCCAGCCCTAGGAAAGAGGGGTTGGGGAGGCTCCTTACCGCCCTATAGCCATCTGGCCTTATTAAAATCCTGGAGTCCCAGAGTGGACACAGCCATCAAGCAGTGATCAAAGGACAGCCTCGGGGCTGATTAAAGGGCTGGGGAAGGATGATTTAAGCTGAGAAAGAGAAGGCTAGGGAGCAACTGAATTGTCCTCGAATTTAGAAAAGGTAATTATGACTTGAAGGGTGGTGCCCAGCTGTTTCCCATCTCCTCTGAGGACAGAAAAAAAAAAATATATAAAGGAAATAAACGATGTACAATTAGAGCAGTTGGTTAGATACAAGGCTGAGGACAGAAAAAAAAAAAAAAATATATAAAGGAAATAAACGATGTACAATTAGAGCAGTTGGTTAGATACAAGGGTGAACTTCCTGGCTGGGAGTGTGGCCAAGCCCCAGGTTGGGTTTCCTGAGGGAGCTTGGGGAGTCTCCTTACCTGGAGGTTTCTAGGCCTGGTAATGTCGGCCTGAGTGGTTAAAGTAAAGGGGGGTGGACGCACGGGGATGTAGTGGGGGGGCTCGAGCACAGTCACACAGGCATGGGGCACTTTCTGGCTTCGGGAGATCGGAGATCAGCTTCCTCCTGCCATTGTCCTTTGGATTCCCATAGGGGCGAACATTTTGGTGAGGCATGCACCCTGGCTGGGCTCCCCAAGGAAATAAGCGTGAGTGTTTGGCTCCACTGTGCGTGGAAAGGAATAGCGTACAATGAGCTGACCCTATGCTAATCTGAGGAGACTCCGTGCCAGCTTTGGAGAGAACAATGGCATGGGTGTGTCTACACTCTCCAGGTGCTTATTATGAAAACACTGGAGAATAATGCTTGGCCCAGGGTGGGTGCTGTCCCGCAGACCTGGCCACTTCCCAGGGGGCTGTGTGGTTGGGCTGAGTTCCTTAGGAACTGGATCCCCAAATCCCCAAATGTGAGGTGGACAGGTGGCCCAGCAGGAGTTGGATTGTTGGGCAGGCCTAGGTGCTGTTAGATATGAACTGTCCTGACTGGTGTGGGGGCCATCAGGGTGCTATTTATGGCAGTGACAACTCCATTTCTGAAACCTGGGCTCCCAGGCGGATGAGGGTGTGTGCGCATCTGAGATGTCTGTGGTTTAGCAGTTCCCATGTCCACAAACTCACTTGGTTGAAAATAGTTCGAAATATCCAAAGCATGAGGGAGGGAGTGACCACTTTTCTTAAAAAGGAAGGACTCTATTTCACCTGCTTTAAAATCCCACCAGACCTAGTGCATCCCCTTTTCTTAAAAAGGAAGGACTCTATTTCACCTGCTTTAAAATCCCACCAGACCTAGTGCATACTCCCTAAGAGACCCCTATAACCCAGCCACCGCCTCCACCTCTCTGGGGTAGCAGTCAGGTCTCAGCATGCTCTGCACATTTGGGATCTTCCAGAAGGGGGGAGGGAGGGGAGTGGACAGTGACCAACAACCCCAGAACATGCCACATACTCAAGGGACCATATTACAAAGTTGCCCACCTGGTCTGGGGGGCAGGGGTTGTGTTACACCGGCCCTGGGTCTAAGGTAATGGGTTCTGGAGTAGGCAGAGTGCACCTGGCTAGCCACGGTGAGTGGAGGAAACACCTTTCCCTGGTGTAGGTGCCAGACCTGGAGGGTCCCTCCAGGGGACTTCTCAAGGTCTTCATCTAACCCGTCCTTTTGTCCCCAGCCCCTAGGACCTGCCTGCCTTGTCAGTATTTGTCAAGTGGGTGGAGAAGTGTAGAGATTACCCGCCTGGAGAGAGAGGCCAGGCTTTAGCTTTGGGCCCAGACTTGGGGAGAGAAGCCCCTCGGGCAGTTCCCCGGCTTCGGATATTATGAAATATCTTTTCTTTACTCGGGAGAAGGACAGGGTCTACTCTGCTCTTGGAGAGCCCTTATTGTGGAGGTGGCACATGTCCAGGGCTGTTCTCAGCGGGTGCTCCGTCCCTGCCCCGCGCGCCCTCACTGGGCCCGCGCCTGCGCTAGCGCCCACCCCAGAGGGTGCAGCAGCGACCCCGGGGCTGGGGAAGCTGGTAGCTGGAGCGGTGCCCTCCGCCCGGGGCCACGTGACTCGCCTCGTCGCCCCGCAGCTCTTTAGCGACAGACGGGGTCCTGCCCGCCGGCTGGCCCGAGCCGCACGCGGCCGCTTAACCCTTGCAGGCGCGGAGCGCGCGAAGGCGGCGGCAGCTACGAACTTTGTTTGGCTGCGTAAATAAAACCTCCCGCAGAAGGAACCCCGCGCCCGGGGACGGGGAGGAATCTGTCCCCTCCCCGCGCCTGCTCCGCCCCGCGCCACGGCCCGGCCTCCACATCCGCCCACATCTGGCCGCGGCGGGGCGTCCGGGGGG
>NW_007727577.1:277441-307497 GCF_000696425.1 Galeopterus variegatus | reverse complement strand
GGGGCGCTTCCTCGCCGCCGCTCTCCGCGCCACTCGCTGCCCACGAGCCACCATGTCCGACCCCGCGGTCAACGCGCAGCTGGACGGGATCATTTCGGACTTCGAAGGTGGGTGCCTGGCCGGTCGCTGCGGGCGCGCTGGGGAGGACCCTCAGCGCGGGCCTGGCGCGGGGCCCACCCCGATGGGGGCGCCCCTTGGCCCCGCGTCATCTCCGTGGAGGACCCCGTTCGGGGGACCCGCGGGGACTGCGCACCCTCACGGGGCCCGGCGCTCGCCCTGCGCACCGCCGCCCGGGTTTCCTTCCTTTTGTTGTTGTTTGTGTTTGCGAGCGACAGCCACCTCCTCGAGGGCTGGCGGGGCTTCCTCGGAACTTCCCGGGGGCGCGCAGTTCCACTCTAGGAAATCCATCAGTCCCCTCCCTGCGGCGCTCCCCGGCGGCTTTCGGGCCCCCTCGGGCCTGGCGTCTGCTTAAGAGAGTTAGTTCCCCGCCTCGGACCGAGTGGGCGGTCGCGTCCCGCCCGGTGGACAGCCCTCCCCTCCCCCACGCCAGTTTCGGGCCAGGGACGAACCGAGTCCCCGCTGGGGAGGGCCGCCAAGTTGGCGCAGCGCGCGGGCCGGGCGCACCCGAGCGGACACGGCCCAGGCCGCGGCGGCGTCCGGAGTGGGGCGTCCCATGGCCCCCCTCCAGGCCTGGGGACATCCTCATCCGCCTCCCAGAGGCGGGCCGTGGGGGTCAGAGGGGGCCAGCGTGCCGGCAGGAAAGCATTTTGGCTGTCTTCCCCCTTACGGGGTTTACAGAGTGTGGGGAGACTTGGGGGGCTTCTTCCTGCGCGTGTGGGTCTGGCATCAGCGTCCCCGGGCTCTGTGTGTGTGAGTGTGTGCGCCTTCGTGCGTCCTCGTGACTGCCGGTGCTGTGCTCTGCGTCCTGCGTCCTGGAGAGTAAATAAAGCAGTCGAAAGGGAAGCTCACACAATAGTCTCCAGCACTTCGGGGCAGGGTTTGTGAGGGGCGGGCCTGCCTCTGCCGGGACCTGGAGCCCCCGCCCCTCGGAGGGGCTCCCAGGCAGCCTTGGGCAGAGCCCTCTGGTGGGCCAGGAGGGGGAGGCTGGGCTGAAAGGAGTTACAGAGACATCCAGGTGCCGGGCCAAGCTGGGAGGTGAGCAGCCCGAGGTCCTCCAGCCTCCCTGGCCAGAACCAGGGCTGGAATGTGTGGTCGGAGCCTAGCTGCCCACATGGCCCACCTGAGGTCATCCTCATCTGCAGGGGGCGCCTCCCTGGGATCCCAGCTGCGGCTGAACCCCAGGTGGAGCGCCAGCAGCTGTGCTTCTGGGCTAGGCCTGGACTGTCCTCACCAGGACGGGGTGGTGGTCCAGGGCCGGCACAGGCTGTACAAAGTGTGAGATGTCAGGTCTGCTTTGTTAAGTCAGTGGTGGGAGCCCCTTTTCAGACTCTAGCACTTTCCATCCATGCTGTCCCTGAACCAGGGAGCTCTGGGTCTGCAGAGCTGTGAGGACTTGTACTCCCGACCATCTGGACACCATTGGGGCGCATGCCCATCCTGGGGTCTCCCCAGTCTGCTTTGTTCTGTTTCGCCTTTTGCATGCCCCTGTGAACCGAGCCCTCCCTGAGCTGCTGCTTGTCAACTCTTCTCTACCTCTGCTCCTCCAGAGGACTTTCGTCTTCCTAACTGTCCAGGTGGCAAGAACTAGCCAGTGTGATCCCTTTCCCATTAAGTGCTGGTGGAGAGAGGTGGCTGCCCTGTTCAGGTCCTGTGCTCTGTGTACCCTCTCCTCACGGCCTGTGAGAGTTGAGGTCTCTGCTTCCATGCTCTGACCTGAAAGTCTTGCGCTGGTGGTGGGATTTCTGGGGAACAAGGCAGGGGTCTCCATGGGAGCCTGTGGCGGGGGGAAGGCAGAGGTTTGGGGTTTGTGTGACAGTCTCACAGCTGTCACAGTTTGCACCACAGAGGCTGTTAGAACGCCTGCCTCGGGTGCCCTCCCTGAGTGTAACTCCAGCCTTAGCCCGACGTTCCCCCATCTGGAGATGCGGTGGCCTCTGCGGCTGCCTCCTGAGCCAGCTTCTTGACCCTGTAATTTAGCCCAAGACAATGGCCTCATTGAGACCATCCTGGGGCAACTGTTGGCAGCCTTTTGACTCCAGAGGAAGATTTCTCCGACCTGGGGAGCAGACTCTTGGATCTTCTGGTTCCCTATGTGCGTCAGTCTCTCCATTGTGTGCCCTGAAAAGTTTGACTGGGGAGTCTGGCCTTAGAGCCCCCAGGCTGCCCAAGTGGAAGTGAGTGTGTGTGCGTGCTCGAGTGTGCACGTGTGTAAGTGCGTGTGCACGAGGACTTGGGGAAGGGAGAGGCGGCCCTCCCTGGGGCCCTAGGAGCTTGGAGTGGAGTTGGTAGATGGGGAGGGTGTGTGTGTGGGAGACGGACAGCCTCGGATCGGACAGCCTCGGATCGTCGGACGTGGGGAAGGGACAATTGGAGGAGGTGGAGAGTGTGTGATCTTGCCCAACCAGGGGTGATGCGAGTTGACAGCTTCCGAACCAGGGCAGAGAAAGGTCACCGCTGGCTAACCGGGAAGAAGTTGGTATTGAGGAGGCGGACCTTCAACAAAAGTAGGAATTCGGTTGGGGGAGGAAGGAGGACAGCGTTCCGGCCAGGGGCAGCCGGCAGCAGGCAGCAGCGGGGGAGGCTGCAGGAGGCTGGCCTGTTAGGGGGCTGGGGTGTAAGGAGAGGCCAGTTTGTGAAGATCAGGGGGCCAGGCCTGACCATCGGGAGTGTGGCCGGCCCGCTGGAAGCAGCTGGAGCGGAGGAGCACTGGTCTCTTTCCCTGGAGCGGGCCAGGGGTCTTCAATGGTGCTGCCCACCTGGTGTCTCGGTTTCTGCAAGGTAGGTTGAAACTTCCAGCTCCTCAGCAGCCTCTGGAGGGACCCGATGGTTCCTGAGGCCAGTGGATGTGACGTCCGCCATGAAGCACATGTTGGTTGCTGAGGGGCAGAGGCTTCAGGGCATACCCCCAAAGCTGGCGAGCTTTGAGCCACGGGGTCTCTGGGGGTGATTTTTGAGAACCCAGCAGGCCTGCTGCCCTGGAATCCTCCAGCAGGGATTCCTCCTGGAAGGTTCGGAACTAGTGGAAGCATCTAGGCCAGAGCAGTGTGCCCTGCAGGGCAGAGGGGAAGTGACCTGGGGTGGGGCGGGGTGGGCAGTGGGTGCCCAGGCCAGAGCTGGGGCTCCTGCGGGGCAGACAGAAAGCTGCCCATAGGTGTGTGCGCCGTGTGTGGAGTGGGGGCTCGGAGTGAACATGCTGCGCAGGTGCCACATCCTGGGAGCACCTTTTCTTTTCATCTTTTTTTCCCTACCTGTCCCCTCTTCCCTGTGTGTGGAGTGGGGGCTCGGAGTGAACATGCTGCGCACGTGCCACATCCTGGGAGCACCTTTTCTTTTCATCTTTTTTTCCCTACCTGTCCCCTCTTCCCATGACCTCCCCCATCCCCACTCCCCTTGTGGACTGAGGAAGTCACAGTTCTTGAGTGTGAGACGGTTAAGCTCTGTCCCTGGGAGTGGAGGTGGGGGTGGTTGGGGGTCGTATGGGGGTTCAGTCTGTCTTGTATTTTGGTTGGGGTCAGGGTGCCCCCACCCTTGGGACTGAGAGGGTGCCAGAGTCCTCTATAGAGATGAGCTTCCTGCATCCCACCTTTGCCCTCCCTTCAAGGATGGCCTCAGGGTTCTGTGGAGACCCCCGCATGTAGGGGCGAGGAGATTTTCTGATGTGATTTTTATTTTTGGCCGCTGGCCGGTACGGGGACTCGAACCCCAGACCTTGGTGTTACAACACCATACTCTAACCAACAGAGCTAACCAGCCAGTCCTGATGTGATTTTTAGAGAGGCTTATTTCCCACTTCTCCATGATTTCCCACTTTGCGACCCAAACGGACCATGGCACCTGCCACCTCCCCTCCACCTCCCGAGTTGGGGTGACAAGAGGGGTGACCCCTTCCTCCATCTTGCTTCAGGTCGGCGGAGGCACTGGGCAGTGGGACAGCATGTTCTTTGTGAATGCAGGCCAAGTCTGTTATCTCAAACACGATTACAACTCGTGTCTTTGTGTAACAAAAGCCAGTCCCAGTGCCAGCTGTTGGCCTACTTTCGTCAGCGACGTGTGCTGTAACCAGATTTGCGCGCCGTGAAAGAATCCTAAAAGTCCTTGACATTTGCTGAAACAGAATCTGGCCTAGGACCCAGGCGCTCTGATCCCAGAGCTGTGACGTCTGCCCCCACCCTGAGCCCTTCGCTGTCTCCCGAGGAGGACTCTCCGAGCATTTCCTGGAGACGGTGCAGACTCCACACCTCAAGCAGGAGGGCTGGCCCAGGGGACGGGGGAGGGACTCCTGGGTGGAAAGGGGCCACTTGCACCTGCCTGCTTGTCTGAGAGCCCTGACCCTCCGGGACCCGGGCGCTGGCTCTGGCTGGATCCAGGTGCCCCTTTCCTCCCCAGGGGAAAAGGCCTGTTGCTGAGTGCTGGGTGCAGACCTGTCTCTAATTAACGCCAGGGGGCCTCTGCTTTCCAGCCAAGACACGAGGCCTCCTGTGAACCTCACCTCTCTGCAGTTTGCACCTTGGTGGCAGGTGGCAGGAGGCAGGAGTGACGGTGGGGATGAGGCCACTGAGCCAGACCTGAGTGGAGTTGGGGATTCTGTTGTGGGGTGTGCTCTGCAGCTGAGAGCGGCTGGGTCTCTCCTACAGATCCCACAGCCACTGGCATCATTGACTTTGTGCATCCAGAGCACAGGACTAGCAAACCCGACGTCCTGGCCTCGCAGCTGGGTTCAGGGCTACCAAGGCCAGACGTCTGGGAAGAGGCAGGTGGGGTGAGCGCTGGGACACCCCCCTCTGGGTGACATTGGTCTGGAAATGTTCTCTGGGGGATGTGGCTGACCTGGAGGGATTAGAAAGAGGCTAGTGGGCAGAGTTTACTTCCAGAGGGAGAGGGGCTTTGGGTGGAGTGTTGGCTACGGCAGCTTAGAGGCTAGGTGCTATAATGCTTTGGCCGATCTCTCTCTGCTATTTGGAAGCTTAGCCCCTGAACCTCAGTTTCCTCCTCTGTTAAGTGGGGTTGTAATCATCTCTTTCTGAGGGTTGTTGGGGGATTTCATAAGATACAGCTAATAACGCTGAGCATGGGTCTTGCCTCATAGGAGTGTGGTGGGCATTGCCGCTCATGTTGGAGCTGGGGGTGTATTTGCAAAGGACAGGTAGGTTTGGATCTAGGTGCTAGAAGGTCACAGGCAAGGGCCTGTCTGGTCCTACTGTGGGGACAAGGCTGGACAGAGTAGTTGGCACTAATTATGGTAAGCACTGCAGAATCAGCCCACAAAGCCCATCTGGGGTCCCTCTGAGTCCACCAGGTACCCAGGCTCTTGGCGAAGGTGTTGGAGCTCCCATCCTTCTATCTAGCTAACATTCTGTCTGGAGGTGTCAAGGTTCTCTCCCTGGTCAGAGTGGAGGCTGGGGTCATGGGGTCTGCAGGGCTCTTCTTGTGAGAGATTGTCCCAGTCTTTTCTGCCACCCCCCAACCCCCACCCCAGAGCATCACAGATGGGTGGACCACATGCCTGTCTCCAGGGTCAAGTGCTGACAGCGACATGGGCATGTGCTGGGCAACTGGACTTGAAGACAGCAGTGGGGTCTGGTAGCTGGCCAGCCTTCCCCTGAAAGACAGTGGTCGCAAGGAGTCTGTGTCCGAGAGGGATGCGTGCTGGTGTGAGCATCCTTGTCAAGCAGACCTTGTGAGTCCCCTGGGGTTGGCGGCAGGGGCAGCCAAACAGTGCCCACACGTAGTGGGCGCTTGCTCTGGCTACGTGTGGGTGAAGCTGTCCAGCCGGTGGAGAGTGGCCGTGTGGTGGCCACTCATGGTGGAGGCGTCACCATGGGAAACACAAACGTGCAGATTGTGCGCTCGCCCTGCACGAGCCAGGGACTTCTCAGCCTGGTGACTCATGGCCTCAGCCTGCCCCTCGGGAGAAGCAGTGCCCTGATATGCTGGTGCCAGGAGAGCAGAACTGGGGTGCCCTCCTCCTCTCTCCACCTCCCATTGCTTTATTTTTGGCATCTGGCTGGTACAGGGATTGAACCCTGGACCTTTGTGTTACCAGCACTGCACTAACCAACTGAGCTAGCTGGCCAGCTCCCCACTTCCCATTTCTTGCGTGCCCAGGGTTGGGGGTGTCACATTTACAGATGAGGCTTGGTCCCCAGGTTTCTGCCTGGCTGTCACTGTCATCGTCCCTTCCCTTTGTCTGCTGGCTGAGTGCCCCTCCCTCCCACACTGCTACCTCCCTGGGATAAGCCAGGAGCATGGGGCCAGTAGGGAAGACCTGGGACCAGGCTCAGGGATCTTTGTTGGCCCCAAAACTCAAGGCAAGGTCCCACCTTCCTGCCAGGACACACCCAGATGCTCTCTGCTGGGCTCCGAGACCCCGGAGAGCAGGGTTGTGTCTTTGCTCACTGTCCTGTGGGCTGGAACAGGACTGCATGCAGTGGACCCTTGATGTGGCGATGTGTGTAGTGTGGTGGGATGGGTGGGGTAAGGGGCGCCCGGGCGACCACCGCCAGCCCCAGGCGATTTCTTTTTTTAATTTATCCCAGAAACCCAGCCAGGAAACGAGTTCCTGTGCTTTCTCTTGACAAAGCCACTGAGGAAAAAATGGTCAAGCAGTGGCTTTCTTTCCAAAACCTTCTTGGTTTTTCCCAAATTTGGAGCCTCTTTGAGTTGCTTATGAGACCAAACAGTCCAGAACTCTCTGGAACCCTCAGGCCAAACAGACCAGCAGTGCCTCTAGACATCCCAGGCGCCTGAGGGGCATTTCTGGGCTCAGGCTGTTTAGTTTGGTCTGGACAGAGACTGGACCAGGAGACGTTCTAGAAACTTCAATTTTGTTGTTATTTTTCTAAAGTGCTGCCAATGCCCAGAAATATAGACAGAGGGACAAGAGAATGACCTCGGATTCAGCTGGGAATATAAACACTGAGCCCCCCCATGCCAACCCCGGTGCTCCTTTAAGGGCTGGGGCTCATGTGGACTCTCCAGGCTTCGTCTCCAGACGCCCCCAGCCCCCAGCCGGCTCTCTGGGGATTGTCCTGGGAGGCCAGGAAAGTGGGAATGAAACTCCACTCTGCTCCTTTGTTTCTTGTGTTTTTGTGGTTTTCCCTGTTGACCCTCTTTCCCTGAAATTCCTGAATTTCCCCTTGTAGCCTCCCCTGGAGAAGCCATCATTTGCCCAAAATCCGCAAAATCAAGGAGGCTGGCCTTAAATGCATAGTTCCCGCCCCACACAGCTTAGGGCTTCCTCTGTCCCCAGGGTCGGGAGCCTGTGCCTTAGATGTGGGCGGTGAGACCTTGCAGACCCTTGGAGCAGCCTCCCTGGGAGAGTCGCCCCCAGCCTGAGGGGGGGGTGCCCTCCCACCACCCCCCTTGCACAACCCCTCCACTAAAATCTGGCCACCGCCTCGGCAGGACTGACTGGGTGGGGCTTGCTCCCCGGGTACAGAGTGGGGGCAGTTACCCCCACATTGGCTTCTGTAGGGGAGGGTACCCCAGGGGCTCAGGTTGGGTCTTGCGGGGTCGGGGAAGGGTGATGGTAGGGAGTGGGGTGTCTTGTGCAGCCCAGGTCTTATTTTGACTCTGAAAGGGGAATTCCTGGGAGCCGGCTTGTCCCTCTCCCCTTCCATAAGCTGCTTCTCCTCCGAGGGGTTGGAACTGTCTGGAGCCCTTGGCAGACTCTGTGCCTGGTTTCCTACCCCCCAGCCTCCAGCCAGCAGCGTGAAGGGCTTCCCTGGCCCTTGGAGGAGTCCTGGCTAATGGTGTGGGACTTTGCAGGCAGCTATCTCCTGGGGCAAGGCCTGGGGGTCTCAGGCACCTCCTTGTGGGGGGCTGCAGCTGAGGGATCCTTTGGGAGGGAGGAAGGGAGCCACCTGGGCCACAGACAGCTACCACCTCCCTGCCCCTTGCCTCCAAGTCCAATGGATGGACTGGTCTTACCTTTCTTTTTGGCAGGAAGAGAGAGCAGTCCCGGGCATAGGGAAGCTGGCCTAGATGAGGCCACCTCACCTCTCCCCTCCCCAGGCAGGGACCTGGAAGATGGAGATATTTCTGGTTCTGACTGTCAGTGGCCAGCAGTCTGGTGGGTTTCCATGCTCTCTAGGCAGGGTCTTGTTCTGTACCCACTGCACACCCCTCACCCCCTACCCTGGTGCAGGAAGCCGGCTCTGAGCAGGCTCCATCCCAGCTAAATTTCCACGTGGGTGGGCAGTTTCCCTGTGAGGGGTAGGCCAGGCCCCTGACCTGTGTCCCCTAGAGACTGATACTATCTACACTGAAAGTGTATAAGTTTTTCTGGCCGCAGACCAGGCCTGGAGGTTCTCTGCTGTCCCCTGCCTCCTGTACCCCATTAAAGGTCAGGGAATAGAGTGCTCTGTAAATAGGCTGGGTTTTGATTTTTTCCTTTAGTTCAAAATGGAGTGCTGGAATCCCCCATGTCTGGACTGCACTGTGGAGGGACAGTCTTTGGTGTCCACACAAGGAAGCTGTTCCTGCTAAATACCCTGGTGAGCCAGAAGGATTGCTGGGAATGGGAGGGGCAGTCAGCTCATTCATTTGTTTATTCAGCAGCCATCTGTGGGTGCCAGCTACATACCGTCTCTATTCTAGGCACTAGGGGACCAGGTATGAGCCCAGGAGAGGGTAGGTCCAGGAAGGCGTCCTGAAGGAATGGCACCTAACCAGAGACCTGGGTAGGAGGTTGCCAGGCAGAATTTCCAGGCGAATAATGCTGGCCAGCCTGTCTTGCTATTTCTGTGGACTGGTAGGTAGTGCAGAAGACCCTGTGTGCCCATACCTGGCGCAGGTGCCACGGCACTGCAGTGGGAGGTGGGGGAGAGGGGTGTTCATGCAAACGTGTGGCAGCAGGAAGAGGAGACTTCTCATGGGGGTGGGGGGACACCATCTCAGGCTGCCCAGCCAAGCCGGGGTACACTGGGGGGCCCTTCTGTGCGCAGGAGGTATCCAGGCACAGCATCCTTCCCTTGAGCGGGGGTGGGGAGGTGGGAGGCGGGGCAGGCAGGAGAGCTGGGAGGGGCTTGTGGAGTCGGGTTTGTTAATTTAGTTAGGATGGAACAGGCTGCAGGTTCCTAGTGGTGAGGTTTAAACCCTGGGCCTCCACAGGCAAACCTCAGCAAGGGCAGCTCTGCCTTTTTTCTCAACTACAAAAGAAACCCTTGGCCTCTGGGGCCCCTTGGGGTGGGGTGGGGGAGGAGGTCACACTTTCGCACCTTTGCAGGCCCAGTGCAGCGAAGAAGGGGGAGGCAAAGTCTCCTCTCCTCCCTGTCCCCCAGCTCCTGGCCCGGGAAACACAGAGTCTTAGGGCAGCTGGGGGTGGGGGTGGGGGGCATGCTGGGGACACTGGTAAGGGGGGAACTCTGGTTGCAGCCACTGGGAGGCCTGGCTGGGGGGGCCCCCACTCAAATATTTACATCTCCCCTAATATGTAAATGATGAAAGCAGGCTCCTGCACACAGCTGCCCGGGAGCCAGCTGCCCCCGCCCACAGCCCCCTCCTTGCATTCTTTGTTTCTGACCCAAGTCCTGGCCCTTCCAGCTGTTCCCCCTTCACTCACAGGCACCTCCTCTGACCGAGCTTATTATCCTTGTTATGTTTCATAGCCATTTCCTTTTATTGAGCACCTACTATGTGCAGGCCCTGGGCTGGGTGCTTTATATTGGAGGTCTAGACCAGGCTGCTGTGGCTCAGGTGCTGGAAGGTAGACTCAGGTCCTCCCAGCCCCACTCGCATCTGTCACCATTCCCTGCTGCTGAGACCTGCTTCCTGGCCCCTGCCCGTGCCACCTGCCATGGCCTTCTCACCTCCCCCTAACGCTTACCCCTGCCTGGGTATGACAGCAATCTCAGTCTTCCTGTCAGTGGCGGACGAGAACAGCCAGGGGGCCTGAGCTTGGGGTCTGGTGGGGGCCACCTCTGTTCCAGCTCGGCCTTGCTGCTGTCCAGTGCGGTGACCATGTTTACACAGCAGGAGTGACAGTGTAGCCTGGCAGGGTGGCTGTGGGGCTTGGGCAAGATGGTGCTTGTAGCGGGGGCTCTGTGCTATTAGAGTCTAGTTTGCAGAGGACCAGGCAGAGTGGTGTGGTGGTTTAGCCAGTGGGCTCAAATCCATCTTCACCCTCAAATCCTGCCCATGCTGCAATGTTGGATGACTCATTAGCCTCTCTGTGCCTCGGTGTCCCATCTGTAGAATGGGGACGAGAGTAAATCACTGTTTTCAGGTGGTTATGAGGATTGAATGAGCTTGTTATGGGAAGCACTCAACAAACGTTGGCTGTTACAGATTCAACACAACAAACCCTTTTTAGAATTCTGCTACATGCCAGGCAGGGTGCTGGTGGAGAGGGGGACAGCGATTAGCGAGCTTAGTCCCTGCCCTCAGGAGGGCGACTGTCTAGCTGAGAGGAGAGTGACCGCTGCCCCAGGGCTGGAAGCTGTGACCCAGAGAGGGGACATTTGTGTGGAGGCTGGCTGGGGACCTGGGCCCTGCGCCTGCTTCTCTCTCCTGCGTGTTTCCTGTAGCAGGTGCGTTAAACCGGTTTCATTGTGGTTTTCCCAGGCCCTGGCTTCAGGGCCTTCTCTTTAGAAGGTGACCACAGTGTAGGCCTTGGGCAGGTTTTGGGACCTTGGAACTGGCCCTCTCCGTCATCACATGGGCCTTTGTCCTCAGCAGCACCCAGGTTGTGGCTGACTTCTACATGTACTTCGGTTTGTGATTGCCCTGGGAGCTGAGTGGTGGCGTGTGAGGCTGGACATTGTCCTTGGGTGACTCCCGGGAAGGTGGGGGTTGGGCTGGGCTGCCGAGCTGGCAGCTCCAAGGTCCCTGCCTCTGGGATGGTTTGTTGTAGGATTCTCAGGAGGGGCTGGTTGGGGAGAGGCTTGTGAACCCACTGGAGGGCAGAGGTCCACACTTGGCCGCCCCTCAGAAACACCCTGGGGTGCCTAGGCCCCTGTGGTCCCCCCACCCAGAATCACCAAGAGGTAGGGACCAGCGATGTACTTTTTAACCAGCTCCCAAAATGATTCTGATGAACAACTGGAGCTGAGAATGACTGATCTGGAGTCAGAACTTTAGGACTATAAAGCAATTTAGAGAATGAGTCCGAGAATGCGTAGGAGGGATCTTAGCCACATGATACTACATGGAGAAGAACACAACACAGTGTCACTGATGGGACCTCTGTTAGAAGTGTACTTGAATAGACACACATCAGTAGAAAGAGTGGAAGGACAGTTTGTCAAAATATGGATGGTGGTTATCTGGGTTGTGGGTTCATAGATTTTTTTTCCACTTTATTTTTCTGTGTTTTGCAAATTTTCTGCCTTGTGCCAAAATTGCTTTTATAGTCAGGAAAAAGGAAATTGATGTTATTTTTTAAAAGTTCGTTATCATAAAGACCCGGTTTGTGGGATGAGGAAGCAGAGGCCCGAAAGTGACTCGTACCTCAGTTGGTGGCAAAGCCAGGGTGCCCAAGGCCCCGGCTGGCTCTCTCCAGCTCTGGGTCGGGGTTGCTGGGTGGAGTGATTCAGCTTTGCCCGCAGGTGCAGGCTGCTGGAGCCATCTCTGGAGGCACCACCGGCAGCTGCATTTTTGGCCACAAGGAATGTGGGCCAGAGCCTGGGTCTCAGGCGGGCTGGCTGTCCCTGTCCACCGCTGGCCAGGCCCCTCCAGCCATGCTGAGCGTTTGGAATTGTTGGGCCTAGTTGGTTCAGGAGCGAGAGGACGTGGGAGCTGGTGGCAGACCTCACAATGGCCCTTGTGGGGTCATACCGTGTCCGGGCTGGAAGGGAGCTTTTCAGTCCAGCCCTTCCTGTTCCTCACCAGGAAACTGAGGCCAGAGGGGTCATTTGGCTGGACCTGGGTGGGGCGTAGATGGGACTTTTGACTCCTGTGTGCCACACCCAGGCAGCCCCCCAGTGCTGGGCCATCTGCAGAGCTCCCTGACCCTTCCACAGGGCACAGCTCTGTAGAGGGCAACCTGGCTGAAGTCTAATGTTTTTAATTAAGGAGGGAATGAGTCCTGCCCGCGGCCCTGCTCCCTTCAGGCTCTTGCCCTCTCCTGCCCCCGACACCCCCTGACCCCCACAGAGGGGCTTTCAGGCTGGTGGGCGGGGTCCCTGCGATGGATGCAGTGGCCCCTGGGCAGTTTCTGGCTGGGTGGGGGCTCAGCCTTCTTCCTGCTGTGTCCCCTGCAGCCGCTGGTGGTGGGAAGGGCCCGGCTGCCTGGGGGCTTCACAAGGTGGGAATCTGGGGGGTGGTGATGGGCAGGCCTGACTCCATGAGGCTGGCGGGCAGGTCAGAGGTTACGGGCTGAGTTGGCTGCTCCGGGTGGTGAGGGTGGGGGTACCTGGGTCAGCCAGAGACCTCTCTGGCGTGGGGGATTCGGGATTCAGAGTTTACCGTAAACAGCTCTATCATCTTTTGTTTTTCCCACAGGCCGCTAGCAGAATTGAGGGGTCAGCTGTTTATGGGGTGTGCCCCAGGAGGAGGTAGTTACCTGTCCGCCTGAGTGGAGCAGGCAAGTGACTGAAGGGTCACATGCTACCTGCCCAGGAAACTCTCTGGGGGCTTTCCCTCATGGAAGGAAAGTACAGGCAAAGGGAAGACACTTTATGGGACACGTTTAAGGCCAGCCCCCTCTGAGGGTGCTGGGGGCACAGTGCCTTCACTGTTCAGAAGTGGGGTCTGTTCTCCTTCAGGAGGTTTTTTCTAGAACTTTTGGTGTGGAGCAGATGGACACTCAGAGGCTCAAAGGACAAACACAAAAGGAGAAGGGAACAGGGTGTTGGCTGTGACAGGGCAGGCACTGGAGGGAAAGCAGAGGACAGAGCAGATGCCTGCGATGGGCAGGTGCCAGGGACAGTGGGATGGTGTGGGGCCTGGCTGAGGCGGGTTGAGGAGTGGCGCTTAGGTGGCAGCCTAGCAGCAGAGAGCTAAGGAGGGTCCTGTGTCAGTTTGCTGGGGCCGCCGCTACAAAGTGACACAAACGGGGGCTGAAACACAGTTCTGGAGGCCACAAGTCCCAAATCAGGCTGTCGGTGGGGCTGATTTCTTCTGGGGGCTGAGGGAGAAGCTGGTCCATGCCCGCCTGCCAGCTGTGGAGCGGCCAGCAGGCCGTGGCTTGGCGCTCCGTGGCTTGTAGATGCATCAGTCCAATCTCTATTCCATCTTTTCGTGGCCTTTCCCTGTGTCTTTTCTGTCTCTTCTAAGAACACTTGTTGGATTTAGAGCCCTCCCTAAATCCAGGATAGATACCTAATTACACGTGCAAAGATCCTGTTTTCCCCTAAGGTCACATTCACAGGTGCTGAAGGCTAGGACTTGGACACGTTTTGGGGCCACATTCGGTCCACTATAGTGGCTGATCTCAGGGGGAACAGAGTGTTCTAGGCTTGGGGTGAGTGGAAGGAGTCCTGTGCGGGTATCAGGAAACCAGGCTTGGACATCCCGAATTGTGTGGCTTTGAGTGACCCTGGATGCCTCCTCTGTCTCATGAGAGCGTGGTGGGGCATCCATTGCTGCTCCTGTGAGTGGCTGCAGCGCAGGAGGAGGCTGGCTTATGCCAGTGGACTGAGACCCTTTCCCCCTGTCCCTGCCCCCTCCAGCACTCCCCACTTGAGTCCAGGTGCCCAGGTGGGTGGGATAGAGAGGGCTGTCCTGCTGCACACTCCTAACTTCTGTGGACATATTCCAGCCGCCACCCATGTCTGCCACTGTGGAGGGACGTCATCCAGCTTGGCCCCCACCTACCCCCATTCCTTCAGCGGCAGACACGCTCCCCGGGACTTCTCAGCGGCTCCCATCCCCTCTCCAAGACCCCTCCCTTGCAGGTCTGTCTGGTCTTAGCCCTCTCGCTCCTCTCTGGGCTTCAGCCCTCCCTCCTGGCTTCTGGGCAGCTCATTGAGCTGGAAGTGTGGAGACCCCAGACTGTGTGGGGCTCTCAGGGTGTATCCAGGGATTCTGCCTGGCACATCTAGCTTTCCAGGGATCTTTTTGACTTCTAGATGGGCTTTGTGGAGTTTCCCAAGAGTTTCAGTGCCCCAGGTGAGAGCCCCAGTAAACTCTCAGAGCAGGAGGAGCCCTGGCCAAATTGTCACTCACCCCTGGGCTGTTTGGAACAGCTGGGCAGCCCCTCTTCTGGAGGTGCTACCGCTCCCTGGCAGTCCTTTCCGGAATCTTCTCATGTCCAGCTGTGGCCTCTCCTACACAACAAACCACCTCCTCCTTTGAGTTTTCTGTGACTCCCCTTCATTGCCAACCCCCCCATGTCCTTGAGGATGGAGACCACGTCCACCCACCAGACTTTTGGGTTCGGTAGAACCCAAACCGGACAAGTCTGTGTAGGTCCATGTAGGGTCTGTTGTTTGTGGTCTCTGTGGCTCTGTTCTCACCTCCAGCCCCGCTTGGCGAGCTTTGGGTGATGCTGCTGAGAGCCAGCCACCCCAGCCCCACCTTCACCACCCCCTGCTCAGGAGGCCTGGGGAGCAGCTGGCTCCTGGGTGCTGCTCTGACCGGAGCCTGAACTCTGTTCCCTGGGGTCACCGGCCCCTGTAATTAGGCCGCAGCTCATATTGGGCTGGGCAGCGGCTGTCAGCTGCCCGCCTCCTGGCCACAGCACAAGAGAGCCCCATCTGGTGTCCTTTGGCCTGTGATTAATGGAAGGCCTCACCTGGGGCCGAGGGGCCTCTGGTGTTAGACTTTTTTTTTTTGCATTTTTTAAGTGCTTTTAATATTTTCCCCAGTAGTCAGTGGGATGAGGAGGGAGGGATGGTTTCTCTGCCTAGGCAGATCAGGAATGGTTACCACCCATGTGTGCAGTGACTGGGCTGAGAACAGAGAAGGAAGGGATAGCTTGACCAGGAAACTGGACCCTCACATTCACCACCGCCTGGTGGTTCAATCCAGTGCCCTAGAGCAGATGCTGACCAACGCGGTCCTCAGGGTTTCTGGGTCCTGGTCCTGTGGAGCTTGCCATCATGTGGGAAAGAGCCAGGCGGGACACAGCAACCTTCACCTGCTGCAGGTGAGGCTGTTTTGCAGAGTCTTCAAGGAGGGAGCGTTGGAGTGTTCCTTGATAGATGACCCGGGGGCTCTGGAGAAGCATTGCAAGGAGCCTCGGATTTGGGAAAGGGTGTGTCTGGGGCTGCCGAAAGGGTGCGGGTGGATGAAAGCTCAGGAAAGCCTCATCCATTGGTACTCTAACCTTCGAGGTCTGGGAGCTGCAGCCTGTCGTTTCGTTTTTTGGAGTCATCACCTCGCAGGGGCTCCCTCCTGCCTCCAAGGGCTGCCATTTATCAAGGAACCTTTGACCCGAGAAGACCCTAAAGGTTATCTGATCCCCTCCCCTCTTCCCCAGGCGGGCCACACCTAGACCCTCAAACAGGGTTGCTCTAATAGGAGCAGCCTGTCGGAAGAGCGGCCGGTGGCCCCATCCTGGGCCAGGAGCTTCTTCCCCTTATCTACCCCACATCTCTTGGCATGCAGCTTAGTAAGCCCACTTTCCCTGTCCTGCTCCTAGTGGAGGCAACCAATAGATGGAGCATTCAAAGACGGGGAACAGACCACAGCTTCGCAGCCCATTGTGCCAGATGCACCCATGTTGCTATAAGTTTAACTGAGTAAAGAAGAAAGGAAGTCCAGTATCTTAGAGTGACTTTAAAGTCTGCCTGGAATGACCCTCCAGCCGCCAGTGCTCGGGGCATGAGGAGGATGGCAGGGGCAAGTGCAGAGAGCACTTTCATCCCAGGAGTGGTTCCCTCCGGGAGGCCGGGCCAGCTTTCCAAGAAGACACCAAAGGCCCCAGGACTGTGGCTTCTTTGCAGCATTTCCTGTGGTCCCGGTTCTACTCTGTAAATAGATATTTCTTGAAGGAGAAGCCACCATGTGGCTATGATGGTGCCTGTCGCGACTGCGAGGTGGCTTCCAACCCAAGTCCTTTCTCTGGTGGAGGCTAACATCCACCATGGGTAGGGCGATCACATAACTTACTGTCCCAATGGGGACACTTGGGAGTGAAAGGGGTGCCTAGAATGATTACAGTGGCGTGAGTTGGGACCCTCCCAGGAGGGCTGGACATGTGGGTACTTTGACCCAGGGTAGACATGGGGCAATCTCTGTGGCTGGCCGGGCCCAGGTGGCAGAAGGGACCACTGTGGCAAGGAATTTGCCAGCCTGAAAGCCAGTGTAAGCTGGTGGGCAGATGGGGGCCAGGGGCGCTTAGTGGGTAGATGGGGGCTGAGGACGCTGAGGCTCCTTCCTGCCAGGCTAGACCGACCCCAGGGCCCGCGCGTCCCATTCTCAGAACTGGTGAATCAGCGGCGGGAAGTGGCTTCCAAATTGGCAGATGCTTAAGAAGCTGAACTGAGTGACCGCAGCCGGGTCAGGACTCCTCCCTTTCTTTTCTGGGTCCCACTGGGGCATTCATTTCCTGGGGCTGCTGTCACAACGTTCCACAGGTTGGGGAGCTTACAACAGTAGAAATTTACCCTCTCACCACACTGGAGGCCAGAGTCTAAAATCAAGGTGCCAGCAGGGTTGGTTCCTTCTGGAAATCCTGAGGACAATCTGTCCAGGCCTCTTCCAGCTCTGGGGGTGGCCAGCAGTCCTTGCGTTCCTGGCTTGTAGACGCGTCAGTCGCATCTTTGTCTCCGTCCTCACATGGCCTCTGCCCGTGCCTCTGTGTGTATTTCTCCTTTTCTGTCTTTTGCAAGGACAGTCATCACTGGATTTACGGCCCACCTTAATCCTGGATGGTTTCCTCCCGAGATGCTTACCTTCATTACACCTGTGAAGATCGCCTTTCAAAATAAGATCACATTCACAGGTCCCAGGAGTTAGGATGTAGGAGTCATTTTGGGGGACTCTATTCAACCGGCTACATTGGTACCAGTGTCCTTTGTGGACACTGTAATGGATTCTGGAAGGCCCTTGTGAAGGAACCTGATAGATAGGACTTGCTGTTCACTCTGGATGGATTAGGTTGTATGGCGGGGTTTGGGGAAAGGTGCGGGTTGGGAGCCAGGGCTAGTTCAGCCCGTGGTCTGGCTTGCCAGGCCAATAGAGAACTTTTTCCAGGGAGAAAGTAACATAATGAAGTTGGGGAGTAAGAGAAGGTCTGGAGTCCCCAGGGCCAGCTATTGACTGCAGCTGTCACTGGGCTGCCTTCCCATTCTTGCCCTGCCTTGAGGGGAGGGGGTGCCCCACTCCATTTCAGGGAGAAATGCTGTGGTGGAGGGTACCCTGTGCAGTGGGCTCCTCCTGCAGCTTGGGGGGCAGGGGGCTTTTTACTTCCCTTGGCTTCATCTGGGAAATCCAGGCCCGGGCATCTCACGTGTCACACATCAGTCCTGCTTATTCTCACATCCTCATTCCAGAGTGGGCCAGGCCTCCTGGTGGGGTCCGTGATGAGCAGGAAGGACCCCTGGAGTGCCTGCGTCTTCCAGGCTCAGGGGCACCAGAGGCAGAGAGAAAGCAGCCTCCTTCCAACACTGGCAGCAGAGACCCCAGAATTGATCTGAATGGGGCAGGGTGACTTCTCCGTTTTTACCTTGGTCTCAGTGACCTCCCTTGACTCTTCCCAGGGTGCCAGAGACCCCCTGGCGACTTCAAAGTTCTCGAAGACATGCTGACTCTCCCTGCACCTCCACCCAGGGAAGGTGGAAATGGTTCAGCCTTTCCCTCCTTGTCCAGGGGGCACAGTTTGGACCCTTGGTAAGCTTGTGTAGGTCCTGAAATGCAAGCCTGTGCGTGGTTGGAGAGACGGAGCAGGTGCCGTGTGGTCCATGCCCCCAAACCCTGGGCTTCGGCCCATAAACCACGTGTACAGATAAGCCCAGGGCCATCAGAGCCCTTGGCCACCACACTGGCCTCCTGATCCCGAGCTGGAGACTTTGGCAGAACGGGCTAGCATTAGGGCCGGTATTAGAGTCGGTCAGGTCAGCCAGGCCTAGTCTTGGGGAAGGTGGGGGTCGGGGGTGTGTGTGGAGCAGAGGACCATGGGCTTCGGGTGCCAGCCTTGTATTTTCTTTCCTTCCCAGACCCTGGGCTGCTGTGGAGGGGTCTGGCTGTGACTCTAAGGAGAGAGCGCTTCCTCAGTCCTTGTTTGGACTCCGCCTTCTGTCTTGTTGTTAAACAAACGTGATCCTCTGTGGGGACCCAAGGGACTGGTCTCAGCTGACAAGTCTGTATGCTGCGCTCAGCTCTGCTGCGTCTGTCCATTCTTAAGCTCTTCCTTTGGACTGTTCTGCTTCCTGAGAACATTTCCCTCCCCGCCACCCCATCTATGTCCCTCCACGCATTCTCAAGACCCTGGCCCTAGCAGCCAGGGGTGTCCCTCCAGAAGCAGATCCTGAGGTGAAGATTCATGTGGGAGGTGACCCCTGGTGGTCCATGAGTGTGGGAATGAGACAGGGAGGGAAGACCACCAGCAAAGCTCATCAGGTACATTGTGGCCGGGGGCAGCTGCACTGGGAGGCTGCAGGCCATGCACCCCCGAGTTGTCCCATCTGGGGCAGGCCAAGGGGGCTGGGGTGTTTACACTCCAGTTCTTGGAGTCCCTTATCTGCAGTTGTTAACTTGGGGACCAGGTGGCTGCCAGGAAAGGCCCTGGCCAGAGAGGCAGGTACAGACCATGTGAAGTCAGGTGTGTGTGACTGACAGCGATAAGGCTAGTGCAGGTGGGGTGGCACCAACAGGGTGTGCACTCAGCAGGCAGTAATTACACCATCAGCAGCGATTGCTATGTGCTGTACTGCACCTGCACCGGTGCTACCTCAGGGTCCCGTTAACTCCGATGCCATATGACAGGTGAGGACGCTGAGGCTCAGAGAAGTTTATTGGTCCTATCGCTCTCCTGTTTGGGTCTCCCCTTGGCCCTGAAAAAAGAGCACGGTCTGCATCAGGCTGCAGGCCCCATGCCATCCAGCACAGGACCGTCCTTCAGCTCCTCAGAGACACAGGGTCCTTGCTCTGCACCAGCTCTGCAGGCATCCCCTGACCCGCAGGGCAGGTCTTGCTTTTGTGGCATTGGGTTCCTTTCCTTTGAAGGATTTGTCGTTTTAATGACTAGCCGATTTGGGCTGGATTCTTCTTGTCTTCCCTGCTGCACTGGAGGTGCCAGGAGGGAGCCAGATTGTCATCGCTGAGCTGCCCTGGCCTGGATAAGAAGGATGGAGGTGCCCTCACAGCCAGACCCAGCTCTGCCAAGGCCATGGCCCTGCCCTTGCACAGAGCAAGGGTCTGTGTCAAGGCCTGGCTCTCACAGGCCTTGAGAATGAGGCAGGCTGCGTCCAGCTGAGCCCACTGGTCACACGCTCAGGGACTTGAGCTCCATAGACCTGAAAGGTTGTGCGCATTTACCTGTCAAGTGGGGTTTTCCTGTGGCCTCTTCCTGCAGGCTCAGGGCAGGGAACAGGGAGGTGCCTCTCTACCTCCCTGATGTCATCTCTCTGGGTTCCCAGGGACCAGACCCTGGCTCCTAGGTGGCCACCATTTCCTCAGGGACAGAACCTGCTTTGCTGCTGCTCCGAAGAGACTCAGTCTGACCAGGGCTGGTGTTCCTGGAGCCTGCGCTGGGCTGGGTCCACGTTGCTACTTCCTGCAAGAGCTGTACATGGATTTGTTTTGAACTTGGTCTCTAGCATCTCTTTGCATGACATTTGTCCCAGGCTGCAGCAGAGTTTTGTGGCTCTCGTGGTATCCCCTCCCCAGACGGAGGCCCAATGATATGTGCACCAGGAAGTGCTCGATCTAGTTTCAGGAGCTGGGAGAGGCTTGCTGGGCAGCCTGCGGTCAGAGCAGGGGCCTTAACAATGGTCCCTTGTGTGTGGCACATTCCTCCCTAAGCAGGCCCAGATCCAGGCTGCTCCTGCTGAGAACCCCCATGGGCACAGATGAGGGAGGGTTTGCATCTGGAGGGAGGCCACTCTGGCCTCTTTGTGCAGCAGCTGAGACTGTAGGTGCTTGATGGGCAGGAGAGGGCCGGTGTCCAGCCTGGGCTTTGGGAAAGAAATGAAAAGTTTCCTGGGAGTGGGGACGGGCCAGCACGCAGCTGTCCACACCCTCCTGCTTATTCCCAGCAAGGTGCGTTTTGTAAACCATGTTCATGCTTTCATCCCCTGAAAATATTAAGTGACCCACACGTTGTGTAGGCATCAGTACAAGGCAGAGAAGTGTCGTGAGCCCCACCGCAGTTCCATCTGCGAGGGTGCGAGCGTGCGTGCGTGCAAACTGCATGTGTGTGTGTGTGAGATGGAATTAGGATCTTTGTGTACATCTTGTAGCCTGCTATTTTTACTTAATATTCTCAGCATTTGTCATCTTCAGAAATGTGATTTTGATGACTGTGCGGGACTTCGGCATATGGGTTTAGAAAACTACATAAATCCGAATTGTTTCCAGTGTTTGTGACTTTAATGCTGATGCAAACATCCTCGTACATAAATCTTTCTGTACTTCTGAGTAGTTCCTTGGGATAAACTCCCAGAAGTGGGCCAAGGTGCGTGAACTGTCTTCAGGCTTTCGGTGCGAGCGGAGGAGGGAGGGAGCGGAGAAGGGCCGGGTCTTTGGGGAGTGGGCGAGGTCTGAGCCTGGCTTTGGGGGGGTCTTGAATTCACAGAGAGGCGGGCAGAAGTGGGCACCTCCTGCCCTAGGGGCTGGAGGATGGCACTGCTTTCCTTCTCAGTGGCAGTGTGGGGACCCTCCCAATGCAACCTGGCCCACATTCGTCTGATACCATGCAGCAGTCCAGCCTGTGATGTCCCACTGGGGATCTCTTGGGTTGTGCTGACTCCCTGCAGACAGAAGAGGAAGCCGCCAGTGCTGCTCCCACCATGCTGATCCAGTGAATGGCCACTCTTCTGTCCCGTCGGTCCCTCGGATCTGATGTGTGGTCACTCAGGGGTCTCAAATCTGCAAAATGACAAGCTCATGAACACTCTCGTTTGCTTCTATGGCCACATGCAGACACCCCGTGGCTGCCTCTACCTCCCCAGGGAAGGGGGACAGATGAGCACAGTGAAAAACACCTGGCAGGTTATGCACTTCCCTGTGGGGGTGGCAGAGGGGTGTTTCCTGGGAGGTTTTCACATTGGGAAGGGAGGGGTGAGTGCTGGACCCCTGGCAGATTTTTAGGACCCTGATGGGTGAAGGAGATGCCAGAGGACTGTCCTGCCAGCCTCGTGACAAGCTCTCCTAATTTTTCCCAGCTGAGTGTTCCTCACCACGTCCTTTATGGGGAGGCTGCTGCCTGTGGTGCGTCCCTTGAAAAGCTCGCCTTAGAAAACGATCCTGTTTCATTGCCAGATGTTCCGGTGTAGATCTAGAGCAAGGTTACTCCCCTGGTGGTGTCTCCCACTATTTGGGGTTTTTGTGTGATTCCAGAGAAGGGAAAGGAGGCAGCTGTCCCACCCCTGGGCTTGCAGGCAGCAGCTCTGCAGCCTGGGCCATGCTTCCATTGACCCACAATTGGCTGCTTGTTGAGTGCAGGAGAAGGATTGGGGCTGGGTAGAGAGGAGGTGGCAATACCAGCAGGAAGGGCCCTGGATGGCCCTGCAGCCCAGAGGATTCATCTTTCCAGGGGTCCTGTGGTAGAGTCCTGTGCTGCCTGACAAATTACCGGAAACTGGGTAGCTTGACAACACAACTTTAGTTTCTCATGGTACTGGAGGCCAAAAGTCTGAAATCAAGGTGTCAGGAGGGCCACGTTCCCTCTGAGGGCTCCAGGGGAGGATCCGGCCTGGCCTCTTCCAGCATCTGGTGGCCCCAGGTGTTCCTTTACTCAGGAAGCATCACTCTAGTCTTTGCTTCTGTGGTCACATGGTCTCTTCTGTGTGTCTCCGTGTCTCAAAGATTTGTTCCAGAATGATCTGTGAGTGCGTGCCGGTCTGGTTCCCTCTGCCTTTCTCTTATAAGGATATGTGTCATTGGATTTAGGGCCCATCCTAAATCCAAGAGGGTCTCATCTCAGGCTCTTTAGCTTGATTACATCCAAAAGACCCTTTTTCTAAATAAGGTCACATTCACAGGTTCTGGGGGTTAGGACTTGGGCACATCTTTCTGGGGGCCACTATTCAACCCACCACAGAGCCTTTGAGGAAAGTGGCGCTTCTCCAGCTGAAATGGGGATGAAGACCCCGTGCTTCTCTGTTCTGAGGCCCATTCTCTGGGGTCTCCATTGGGGCTCTGTGCCAACGGTTAAAAACCTGTGATCCAGCCTTTACTAAGTTTTCTAGAAGCACCTGAGGCCCGGTGAAGGGATGTGGTGTACTGAGCAATCCCTGTCCTGATGGCGGGTGGGCTCATCGGCGGGAAAAACCCCTGCTCTCTGGGAGCACAGGACTGTGTGGATGGGGTGGTGCCGGACAGCAAACACATAGATAAAAGAGCCAGACGATAGGCACAAAGGTCATTTAGGGGCGGGGGAGAGGGACACGTGACATATGCCATGAAGAGACACAAAGTATCCAAAGACAGGAGGGTGACAGATAGGGACGCGTGTGCATGTGCATTTTGCATAGACAGATGAAGTGATGAGGAGAGGGGCCAGTTTCAGTTCTGGAATGATCTGCGAGTGTCCGCCAGTCTTGGCTTGAATTCATCGCCGCATCTGGACTTTAGACTCAACTGTAAGCTTGAATCAGGGAGGGCTTTGCCTTGCAGGGTCTTAAATCAGGAATTGGCAATTGGGGCCTCTTCAAATGGGGCCACAGACCTCACTAGGACTCCATGGGAAGGTCTTATTCTCTTGGGGCAAACCTGGGGAACGGTCTTCACCTGTCTAGTTTCTATTCTTCAACTTGGCTTTGAGGAACTAGGACTCAGAAGGACCTTCCTCTAGAGAGCTCATAAGAGAGAGTGCACATCTGGGGACAGTTTGGACAGTGCTCTCGAGGCAGAAGGATAGACCAGATGACCTCAGGAGGACAGAGTTCTGGGCATTGAGCTTTGGACTCTCTGGCCGGTGTAAGCAGGTACTTAGCCCTTCCTCAGGGCCCCTCGGGCTTCTGCAGAACAAGACCAGGCAGTTTGCACACAGGGTGTGCCTCAGTTGATAGCCCTGGTGAGGTGCAGAGATGTACCGAGTCGGGATCCCAGAGCTGGCCTGTCCCCGACTCCAAGGTTCAGGATCCTGTGTCCTGTGGCCACATTATCAACCAGAGGTCCCTGGCTGGGCCACAGGAGGATGCAGCCTGCAGATGTGACTTTGGTTGTAGTGTTTTCTAAAAGGGCTTGTTTTGCTTTGTGCCAGCATTTAAACACCAAGAGGAATATAAAAATTGAGATTTCTAGACTCTCTTGAGAAGTCAGAAGCTCTGGCCACTTTGGGCCTGCGTTCCTTCCGGGCAGTGATGGAGCTAAGCATCAGGGGTCTCCCCGAGACAGGACCTTGACTTGCCAGGTCCTGGAATCCACACAGCTCCCCGCCAGCCACACCTGCCACTCTGCAGGCATCTACTGTCCCTGCTTGGCCTCTGTGGACGGTTGAGCTCAGCAATCCAGGGTTGTCCCCTCCTCTGTCCACCCAGAAGGAGGAGTATCCGGACTTAGAGGAGGGTCCCCACAGGAGTGCCATGTCTGGGCAGCCGGTAGTTCAGGCAGCCATGTGTCAGAACCTGGGCCTCCCCTGCGTCTCCCCTCCCCAGCACTTAAGAGCACATACTCCTTGGCCATCAACCCACTCAGCCACCTGCTACCCTCTGGTCCTCAAAGGGAAGTACTGTCCACTTTGAAAAGATGAGAGCTGTGTTTGCATTTGGAGGAAAGCAGACTGGAGGGAGGGGCCCCGAAGAACTGTTGCTGGGGGCTGGGAACCAGTTGTCCCTTTTCCCTGTGGGCAAGGGGAGGAAATGGTGGGGTCCATGAGATCCTGAGCTCTGGGGGCTGGTGAGGCAGGGAGGAGGTTGGGGGTGACACTGTGGGTTGCTGAGGGCTGTGCCGTGGGCCTGGCCCAGGGAAGGAGCTGGCGAAGGTCCCTGCCACGTGGGCCCCTTCCTGCTCGGGTCTTTATAACCCGGAGCAGCTGGTTCTCGTTTGGAGTGCAGTTGCAGGGACTGTGGGATAGCAGCTTCCCAGGGAGCAGGCCCCGGCGGAGATGGCAGGATGGCTGGGTGGAAGCGCTGGGCTGCAGAGTGGGAGTCAGGTGGCCAGTGTCCCTGCATGGGCCCACGGTGTAGGACGAGAAGGTGCAGAAGAGGGTGAGGACTGGGACCATGTCGGGGAACTGGAGTACCCAGTGGGTAGAACCTTGGGCTTTGGCATCAGACAGACCTCAAGTCTGGCTCTGCCACTCACGCTCCTTGCTGTCAGGCACATTGCTTAAGCACCTGTGCCTTGGTTTCCCCATTGGTACCAGGGGAAAATGGTATTCTTTATATCACAGGGTTATTGGGGGGAGTAAATGCGACTGAGCACTGTGAGCCCAGCACCTTGCCTGTAGTAGAGGTTCCACTGTAAGATGCTGGTGATGTCACTGATATGATGGCATACCTGTTGTGACTCTGGTTGTGGTTGTGGCCATTACTGGGGATGTGTTTCCCCTGCAGCTGATGGTGCTGGTGTGTTTGCTGGCGGTGTCTGGGTATGTGCCTTGGGTGGAGGTGAGGAGTCAGAACATTCTCATATAGACGTAGCTGGAGGGGGAGGCCATGCATTCCACACTGGGGCCATGGCAGACAGCGGAGTGGCTGGCGTCCCCCACGCACCAGCCTTTCTCTCTCCCCCAGAACTCATGATTGCTGGGGCTTCAGCGAGTCCTCTAGAGTGGGGCTGTCCCTTTTTCTGGTTGAGATCTGAAGGGCGGGGGCGTCTCCAGGGCCCTTGCCGCACCTCCCAGCCAGCTTACCTTCCTATGCTCGTCTTTAGCAGGACACACGCCAGGAGTGTTCTCCAGCCGTCCACTCACCGCATCCTCCCTGCTTTATTTTCCAGCCTTGAAAAGATCTTTTGAGGTCGAGGAGGTCGAGACACCCAACTCCACCCCACCACGGAGGGTCCAGACTCCGCTGCTCCGGGCCACTGTGGCCAGCTCCACCCAGAAATTCCAGGACCTGGGTGTGAAGAACTCAGAGCCCGCTGCCCGCCATGTAGACTCCCTAAGCCAGCGATCCCCCAAGGCTTCCCTGCGGAGGGTCGAGCTCTCGGGGCCCAAGGCAGCCGAGCCCGTGTCACGGCGCACCGAGCTCTCCATTGACATCTCGTCCAAGCAGGTGGAGAGCGCGGGCCCCACCGCGCCGTCCCGGTTTGGGCTCAAGAGGGCCGACGTGCTGGGCCACAAGACGCCAGAGCCGACTCCTCGGAGGACGGAGATCACCATTGTCAAGCCCCAGGAGCCAGCCCACCGGAGGATGGAGCCCCCCACCTCCAAGATCCCCGAGGTGCCTGCCGCCCCCGCTGCCGACACAGCCCCCAAAAGAGTGGAGATCCAGGTGCCCAAACCAGCCGAGGCACCCGCCTCCCCCAGCCTACCCCAGATCCTGGAGAATTCCGAGCCTGCCCCGATGTCTCAGCTGCACAGCAGGCTGGACAACAAGCCCCAGCCCCCTGTGGCCGAGGCCCCACCCAGGAGCCAGGAGGGTGAGTAGTGGAACACCTGGCCTCTGATGCTGTGGGGACTGGGGGTGGGGAGCTGGCCTGGCCCGACCCTGGGAGCAAGAAGCTGAATATTGTGTGTTGTGGGGAGATGCTTCCGTGGAGACTGGAGAAAGATCTGCATGCACGGGTGGGTGTCCAAAGGCTCTCTCTGTCCACTGGGTACCCACCAAGATGCACAAGTGGGACTGGAGTGAGACTTGGAAAGCCTCTCTGGGTTGTCAGGGGACCCCTTTGCTGGTCAACATGGGCTGCAGTGGGACCTTGGCTCTGTAATCCTGGGCGGGAGAGGGCCTGGAAGGCTTGAAGGAGGAGCCGTGCATGGGTCGGGTTTGGGGGGCTTGGGGTGGGCTCTCACACTCTGGAGGCTGCTGAACCTCCATCTGCTGAACCTCCTGGTGGGCCTTCTGGGAGGTGGCTCCTGCTCAGGAGGAACTGCAGGCTGCTTGGAAGTGCCCAGCAGGCGCCAAGGGCTGCAGGCAGCAGGGAAGGGACTCCTGTCCTCCTGAGGTGTGCACTGGAGGGTCTTTCTCTTCTCCTCATCCTCCTCTGTATGCTGAGATTCTCAGGGCTGCTGGAAAGGGGTTCCTGGACCAGGGGGGCCCGTGAAACCTGCACACAGCTTCGTTTGGGGGCGGTGAGGGGAGCAAGGGGTCTCATCGGTGTCCCCGAAGGACTCACACCCAAAGTTGTGCTCACAGGGAGAGCTTGTGGGAAGGTGGTGCCAGTCCTCATGGGATACAGGGCCTGCTTGGGAATGTCAGGGCATGGGGCACTGTTCATGGCTCTTCTCAGAAGGGTGGACCGTGCCCCCAGCAGGGATCTTGGCTCCACAGGGCGGTGTCAAGGTGTCGCTCGGTTATAAGCCTCTTGAGAGCTGGGCCCAGTTGTGGGCACAGGACTTGGAACTCAGTAATTGTTCAACAAGTGTTCTTTGGGTTGGACAAAGAGAACATTTGGGTTTTTTGATCCACCTTTTTTTGATTATTATTTTTGATGGTGGAGAAATACACATAACATAAAATGTACCCCTTTAGCGCTTTTCAAGTACACAGTTCAGTGCCATCAGATGTATTTACATTATTGTGAAGCCATCACCAGCGTTCACTTCCAGAACTTTCCCATCATCCCATACTGAAACTCTGTCCCCATTAGACAATAAATTCCCATCCCTCGCTTCCCCCAGTTCTTGGCAACTCCCATTCTACTTTCTGTCTCTGTGAATCTGACTATTCTGGGGACCTCACATAAGTGGAATTTTACAGTGTCTGTCTTTCCTTGTCTGGCTTATCTCACTCAGCGTCGTATCCTCAGGTTTATCCACGTCGTAGCACGTGTCAGAATTTCCTTTTTTTTTTTTTTTTTTTCCTTTTTGTCTTTTTCCGTGTCCGGCAACGGATCGCAACCCTCAGTGTTGCCCCCGTACCAGACCGGGACCGGCAACGGGATCGCAACCCTCGGCGTTGCCCCCGCACCTCGCTCAGCCAGTGAGCGGGAACCGGTCTGTATGTGGGATCCGAACCCTCGGCGGGAGCGCCGCCGCGCTTCCCAAGCGGCGCACTGTAACAGTGCACCACCAGGCCGGCCCCAGAATTTCCTTTTAATAGCTGCAGAATAGTCCACTGTGTGTTTACCTGGTCATCCATTGACGGACAGTTTGGTCTCTTCCATCTTTCGGCTGGTGTAAATAACGCTGCTATGAACGTGGCTGTGCACATATGTCTTTAGGTCTCTGCTGTCAGTTCTTTTTGATTTTTCTTTTTGAATGAGAGTTTTCCAATGGTCAGTGGGCTTGGGGGCTGGGAGGACTTGGGGGCCTGGGAGGACTTGGGGGCTGGGAGGATTTGGGGGCTGGATGAGGTGGGGGTGGGGATGAGACCAGTGCTCCTCACGCTTTCGTGTGCACATGGAGTGTCTGTGTCCCTGTCAAGCGCACCTTGGACTCAGTGGGGCTGATGGCCTGGGACTCTGCATTTCCTATAGCTCTGGTGGCAGACCACACACTGAGAAACCAGGCACTAGTGGTCCTTTGAAGGTCCCTCCCAGCCCTGGGTGTGTGTGCATCTCTCCCCTCTCTCTCCACTGTGACTCTGCAGAGCCAGCCCACCCCACCCACCCAGACATGGTGACAGTGGTTGCAGGTGGCCATGGTGGTGGGACAAAGGCACGGGTAGTGTTGGATTGGCTGGGAGGCCGTTTCCTCTCCCCACGGTCTTCTCTTGGTCCAGGACCTTTGTTTGACGTGCCACCGGATATGCACCCTCCTGGGATGAGTGTTCACACTCAGTCGAGTCAAACAGGATGTGGTTGGGGAGACGGTCGTCACTGGGCCCCGTCCAGCTCTTGATGACAGCTGGCGCTGGATGCATGAGGGGATGGTCCTGGCTCTGGGGGATGAGCAGGGGATATCACTTGGGGTGGCACCGCCATGGAGATGCACAAGAACGCCTCCCTCCCACGGCAGACACAGCTCACCCCCCACTATGTGCCAGCGTCCTGTGGGCTCTGGCCCCCGGAGCTTGCCAAGCAAGGGCAGCACGGGTGGGTGAGCAGTGGCCGAGCACCAGCAAGAGGGTGGCCGTGGGGGCTTCCCCGGGAGTGGAGGTCTCCACTCGGTTTTGAAGAAGGTGGGATTTAACTAGGCCAGGAAGGGGAGAGAAAGGCATCCCAGTGGAAGCAGCAGCAGCAGTCCAGAACTGTCGGGATCCTGAATCTCCGAGCGGACAGTGGAATTCCCACCTGGAACAGAATGTAAATGTTGGACACTGGTCACGAGCGCAGCACTGACAGCTTCCCAGACCCCGCACCATCTGTCCGGGGGCCCATGCCCGTGGGAGCTCCACGTGGAGCGGTCCATAGACCAACAGGGGGCACAAGGCTGGGCAGAAGAAAGGACAAGGAGAGGTGAGGACGGGGCCACACGAGGGAGGGTGTTCCCAAAATCCCACTGGAGAGGCCTCTCGGGGGCCCCAGGGCTGAGCCCCCACCAGCTCCTGCTCCGAGGCTCCCACTGCTTCTCCATCCTTCCCCTCCTCTGATAATGGCTTGTCCAGTTCCTCTGGACACAGATCCGTTCTCCCTCCACTTTGCTTCCTGCCCATCTTTCCTGCAGACCCGGCACACCCATCCCCTTCCGCCCCTCCATGGGGGGCTGGGCTGGGAGCTCTCAGAGCCCCCAACAGGCCCTGCTCTAACCCCTCTATGTGGCCACCCTGCTCCTTGCACCTGAGATCCAACTGGTATTGCCGGGAGAAAGGATCCAGGAGAAGGGAGCTGCATGCCCTCTGATCGGTTGCTCAGACCTTGGCTTCTGCCTCCAGGAAAGTGTCTTTGCTGTGGCTTATCCCCACCCCAGGGCTGTGGGCATAGGATGGGTTTTCCTGGGGCCCCAGCTGAGTTGCTCTGAGACTGACCTCCCTAAAGCACAGCACTGATGAAATCCATTCCCACCCTGAGCCTTCACTGGTCACTCACCCCAGGACCCTCCATGGCCGAGTCGCTGTCCTGCTCAGCTTGCACCGCCCTGCTGCCCGGCTCCTCCTGCTCTGGTCTTCTCTTGGTCTCCCACAGACCATCTTTCCATGCAATGCCTTTGCCCTGACCTGAACACTGACCCTGCCTCTCTTCACATCACTGCTTTGTCAAACTCCTATGCATCCCTCAAAGCCCAGCCCAGATGGCTCCTCTTTCAGGAAGCCCTGCCACTAGCTGGGAGTAGCCTAACTTCTCTGACTCCCATGCTGTTTTGTATCTTCTTGGGGTAGAATGTCTCATGTTTTGCTTGGGATGTAAGTTATTTGTGTGTGAACCTTCTTTCCTCTGCTAGACATTTTTTTCCTCAACATAGTTTTTCAGATTACAAAAAGTAATAAAGTACCCTTTCTTTATTTTTATTTATTTATTTACTTTTTTCCTTTTTGTCTTTTTTACTGACCGGTACGGGATCTCAACCCTCGGTGTCGCGCCCGTACCGGGGACCGGCAACGGGATCGCAACCCTCGGTGTTGTGCCCGCGCCGTGCTCAGCCAGTGAGCGGGAACCGGTCTCCACATGGGATCCGAACCCTCGGCGGGAGTGCTGCCGCGCTCCCAAGCAGCACACTCTCCAGTGCGCCACTGGGCCAGCCCAGTACCCTTTATTTATTTATTTTTATTTTTATTTTTTTTTCCTTTTTTTTTTGTCTTTTTTCGTGTCCAGCAACGGATTGCAACCCTCAGTGTCGCGCCCGTACCAGACCGGGACCGGCAACGGGATCGCAACCTTCAGTGCTGCACCTGCACCTCGCTCGGCCAGTGAGCGGGAACCGGTCTGTATGTGGGATCCGAACCTTCGGCGGGAGCGCCGCA